>NC_056739.1:531602202-531774702 GCF_019279795.1 Protopterus annectens | reverse complement strand
GGTAGGTATTCTGTAGCCATACCTACTGAGTTGTGTGATCATATTGTTGTTGCAGTTTTGGTGGGGTGGAGACAGAGATGTGTATTAAGAACTATGGTAACCTTGCTGTATGAGTTGCTCAGACCTGTTTCTATTTTGGTCTGTTTCTATCTTTATGTCTTTCAGGCAAGATGTCACATGAAAGACTACCTGTTTATACAGCAGATGAAAATGAGGTCATTATCACACACCTGGTGCAGCACTACCAGGTGTTGTTCAGCAGAACAGCCCATGAGCAGCAGAAGCCGACTGCCCTGTGGAATGATCTTGTCCACAGGGTAAATGATGTTGGCCTGCTTAACCGCAGTTATGAGCAGATCCGGCATCATTGCAATGACCTACTTCGCAATGCCCACTGGCTTGCTGCTGCAGTCAGGGGAATCACCTTGCAACAGGGCGGAGGGGGCATGCCATCCATTCCTGCCAACATGTGTTGAGGAGCTCCTTGCCAGCCTCAGGGCACCTACCCACCCACACACACAACAATTGGCAGACAGTATAGTGGAGGTGGGTGCTACCCACACACCGGCAGATGAGCGTGCAGGTAAGGCCACAGGGCACATCAGTGGATCACTGTTGCATATCCATCTGCACCTGTACAGGTAGATCATGCATATGTGAGATGACATATATAGTTTGTTGCTGCGTAGCAGTAATAAACAGATGTGCATAAGCTGTAGTATTGTAGGCTTGTACTGTTGATGTACTGTAATGTTGCACCAACCATGTACGAATGCCACAGCTGTGGCTACTGACATCACATCTCTCACACACTTATGTAGGTCCCACTGATATACCTCCAAGGCAGCAGCCTGTAGCTGGTGAGTATGGTTTTTGTTCAGGCTTGCCAATACACCTGTCATGTTATGCCTATAGTATATTCCATGAACACATTTAACACACCTGCCCATAATGCATTCTGTACATATTCATGTATTGTTGATGTTAACTGTACTACATCACATTGGTGACCATGACGGTGTATCTGAAGGGTATGTCAGACTCCTGCAATATAACTAACATCCTGTCATTGTAAAATGTGTCCACAGAGATGAACATAATGGTGGGAAAAATGGCCTACAGTAGGGACATGTGTGAAACATCACCTTTACACAGTGCTACAACAGTGCATATACCAGTATTACAATGGCAACTGTTACAGATCTACCCTATGACATATCATAATACTGTAGTCCATAACCCTTACAACTTGCAATGTGGTCCCAACATGAGCAATGAGTGTGTAATATGGAATCATAGGTTAGGGCAGCAAATATGGGGAATACATACCTTCACAAACACTGGAAGCATATGTGTGCACACATTCCAGATAAAATATAGTGGAAGCAGCTGTTGAGGTACTGACTGCATGCATTTGTCTTGGAAATGCACCTTCCAGCAAGTACATGTCTCCAATGTCACACCAAGTGTTTGTCTGCTGTCCAAGACATTTGGCCATCAAATGTGCACACTTACCTGCAACAGCAGCAGCCACAGCTTGCACACATCTTACATGACATGGTGTGGGCTCCATACCCAACAGGTAGCACCCATGAGCTGGACATGTAGCCATACCTCACCATTGCATATACCATGGCAAACAGTGCAGACAGTCCTTTATGTGGAAAGGATGTATGGGACAGAAATGATGTAGGAAATAAACAGATAGCCATCCAAGACAGATTATGTCACATGTAGCAAACTGGTCATGTGGGCTGCCTAGTAACATGCCACAACACTGAGGGGGTTACAGGGATGTCTAGCAGGTACTGGCTGTGCAGTACTCATGTCAGAAATTGCCTGGACTCTGCAAATGTGTGGCCTATGGGTTAGGGTAATCAGATGTGATAGCCATACCACAGGAAACATCAGCCAGGCCTCTCTACGGGTAGCATATGCATAACAGAAGAGGTCCCCAAAAGGCATGCACTGCAATCTATACTGGTGTACCAAGACCATGTTGGAAACCTACAGACAGTATCACATAAGATATATATATGCTGCACAACCAACGCCTCACCCTACCTCAGGCCCACCATCCCCATTTGTACCATGCCGGTGCCAGTGTACACCTGTATGTTTGCCATTCATTAGCTGGGACTAGGCTGTTACACATGGTGTTCAGTGTTTGGGACACTGCAAATTGACACATGTGTAGGCCATAGTTGTCAAGCATCTGCAAAAAGGCTAAAGGTGGGGGGTATCATCATGACACAACAGTGCACTGCAGAAGGGATCCAAAGAACTGTGGCAGACATAACCCTGCCTCCACAGCAATAGTGATGGCAGTGTGTGAACTCCAAGAGATGGGCATGTGAGTTGGCCTTGCAATTATGCAGAGTCGGGGACATGTGTAGGGCAGACTGACCATATACTAGCAAATGCAGATGGCCCATGCTACTATACCCTGCCAGGAATAGTGATCGCTGTATTACACATAACAGTAGGTTCAACAAACCATCATGATATGGGTGTGCACACATATGCATCAACAATGTATGCATTTCAGTCAGCATCAGCACAACTAACACATTTGTTTGACACTACATTTGATTGTACAGGACATATGTCACGTATCAGGCTCATGTAATTTTAACATATGCAGTAATGTGGACCCATGGCTTATCAAGGAAGAGGGCATCATATCAATAAGGATGTGTACACTCCCCATAGCTATGGTAAGGTTTGACGGTTGTCAGTGTAATAGTATTGTATTGGTCATACATGCACTGCTGATGAGGACATCTGTAAATCAGACATCAGGCATTCACAAATGGCATCTGTCCACATATCATCCCGGGTATGTGTCAGACAAACACATAGGAGCTGTGAGCATTAGATCAGACATAACTGATACAGTAATATACATTCAGCAATAGTGTGTACACCTGTGAGGTATGGTGCACAGTACATGGCAGAGTGCTGAACAGGTGCACAGCAATACTGTGTACATGGGTGCAGTGTTTTCCAGGGGAAGGGGCATCACCTACTAACACAGCCCATGCATCACACACATGTATACTGTTGCTAGCATGGATTGACTATAGCTGCAATGCATGCTGTTGAGTATCATATGTTATGCATGTTGACAGATGGGTAATGGGAGGTCTGTGTGTACTGTCTTTGTGCAACCTCACCTGTAAGTGTGTGTGTGTGTGTGGGGTGGGGGGGTGGGGGTTATTATGTCTGTAAGTTCAATCTGGTGGAGTGGAGGGGGGTTGATGAATGTAGGATGTGTGTGTTTATGTGTATTTCTGTGGGTGTCCATGGATGCACATGTGTGATTGTGGGGTTGTTTATACATCAGTACTTCCCATTGGAATCGTGCAGTACATGGACATGGACTGACACATGAGACACCAGGAATACTTGTCTGATATGTAATCTTAGGACAGCTGATAACATAATATGATCTGTAGCATGGAACATGCATTGGAAAGGAATCTAGACACCAGGTATACTGTTAACATTGCAATCAGCAGAAAGGTGAAAGACTACCCACATATGCTGCACTACAGATGCATTGGGAAATTACTAGACAACACGAGTGAGTGTATCTAAATATTACTGTTGTCCACATAATAAGTTGATTGAGCAACAGATCTTGCATCTACTGAGCAATATGTATGTATGACACTCCACTGCTTGACATCATTAAGTAACTGTAGTAGCCCCTAACATATGGGGGCAATGCTCACAATGTCTGGACATACCCTGGGTGAACACTGGATAACAGCAGTGAGTCCTTTTAAAACCTACTCCAATCAAGTCAAAGAAGTAATGGAATAACAGGTCATGTTTTGTGATCACTTGTCTAGGCAATTAGAAGAATGATACATTAATGATTGGTATTAATGAGTGTACATTTCCAAGTGTGATGCAGGATGGGGAACTTACGTGAATAAACTTGGGACAGTCTGTAAACTCAGGGACAGGTAGGTATTATGGTGGAATGTCAGTGTGTGTGTGTGTGTGTGTGTGTGTGTGTGTGTGTGTGTGTGTGTGTGTGTGTGTGTGTGTGTGTGTGTGTGTATGTGTGTGTGTATATGTGTGTACTGTTAAGCAATGATGTATAGGTCTTAAAGTTCGTTTCTTGTTTTCACCTCACAGGTGGCAAGGTGGGTCAGGGTCACTCCTGCATGCAATCTGATGTTGATGTCCATACAGACACTGAAAATTATGTTAGATGTTTGAGGCACAGGCGGGGTTTACAGAGGCCAAAACTGCACCATTGTTTAACATCCCTCTGTTATCCACCCCATCCCTGCACACAGTCACAGTGTCTATACATACCCCATCACCAGTGGCCATAGCAGAGGGACAGTTGGCAGTTGGTGGAAGTGCATAAAACAGTGTGGTATCTATGGCTGCTGTGTCTGGACACAGCAGACATAGCCTGATGTCCGGCAGGGTACCACATATGCAGATGTACCAAGGTGCTCATGGGAGGGCCGCAGGTCATTGTGCCCCTGGCAGAAGTGCCACATCTGGTACCACCAGACGCATGTTTCAGGCTGTCATGGAGGCGCAGGCATGTATGGAACAATACACCAGACAGGGTCTGAGGCTGCAGAGGGCTGCTTTTTCATCTGTAATTGACAACATCCGTGATCTTGCAGGTGCCCACCGTGAATATACAGAGGTCATGGATAGATGGTTGGGTGAGATGGTGGGCCTCATCAACCATGGCTTGTCCGTGCTAGAGCATGTTGTGGGAGTGTTGCAATGGCCACGTGCATGTAGGCCAGCAACACCAACATCTGGTGGTCGACATGGACATGCAAGGACATCAAGCTGCTCCTGTAGTGGCAGTACCAGACCAGACAGAGCAGGGGGGCACTGTCCACACCACACCACCACCACAGCAGACAACATGCATGTGGCCCTGGCCAGTCCCAGGAGGGACCTGGTTTCAGTGGACATATGTCATCAGGGGAGAGTAGCATATCGTGCCTTGTACCTGAACATGCCTGTGGAGCCCCTGGCAAGCACAGTTCTCATGTCCATGGTAGATGGTGGTGAACTGCACACCCTGCCAGGTATGGTCTGCAGCTGTCCAAGAAACACCTGTATAGGGCAGCCACATTGCAGAACTGTGTGCAGGCATACCCACACATAATACAAACACACCTAGGGCAACCCCATAACTACACACACCACATCACCACACCCATATCAGTAACTTACACTACTCACTCACACACATGGTGTCTAATGTATGGCCCACCCTAGGTCTCTGGCAAACCAACAACACACCCTGTGCATATGGTAATACCAGTGCTGCATCCCTGTCATCCATAACATCGGTGCAGGGACAGGCCTATATGGTTCTGATGAACATGTTGACTGTACTACAGTGTCCTAATATACTGCTGTGTAACATGTTGTCAGCAGCAATGTTTAATGCTTACATGTCAGGTAGTGTAGCTGTCCAGCCATGATGCATTATAGCTGTTAGTAGCACTGAGTGATTGTGGTTTCCATAATGTTATCCATTTGTGTTGTAGGTGTACATGTGTCAGCAGGAGGAAGTTTGCTGTCATATCTCACAAGAGGTATGGTACTGTGGTCATACCATGGCTGTGCAATATCCTGGGTACAGCTGAACACATGTCATAGGTCTGTATAACAGTTGCTGCCTGAACCACATAGACAGATGACCCCCTGGGATATGGATATTCAGCAACCTGAAGTAGATCCCTCCACATACATTGCACACTCTTATCTGGCAACACTGAGACTAGACCCCTACCTAGGTATGTAGTGCTACTGTTGTGTGTGGCTTTAATTGCACACACCACACAGCATTTAGGATGAGGTGTGTTCCAGGTTGCATGTTACATGCAGAACATCCCCAGGCATGTACAGTATGGTAATGGGGGATGTAATGGTTGTATATGGACAATACATAGTGTGACATATCATCATATACACATTAACAAACACATAACAGTCAGACACATCCGGGAGACCAGGACTTATCAATGCTAGGTAACTTGTCAGTGTGTTTGATGTGTTACAGGTAGGCTGCACACAGCACATGCATAACTGTGCTGGTTAGTGTTATCAGTTACCTGTATGGTTGATGGTGACAGTGGTCACCATACAGTGGTACATGGGACATGTACCGGGGGTACCATGGTGTAATGACAGTATTCTCAGCACCCACACTGCACTGTGGATATTGTATGCGCTGGAACCCATGATGACACTCTGACATACCCACCATCACACATTGACCAGGACTGCAATACAACTCCTTGTCCATCCCAAGAGTGCTACTACAGGCATATGCATCTAATGCACATGCCACAGGCATAGTAGGATGATGCATTGCCATGCCTCTCCTGTTGGCAGCAACATCACTTTCCCTAATAATGTGTGGCAATGTTTATTGTAATAGGAGTATGTGGCCTTGGAATGCTGTACCCTATACATATATATATATATATATATATATATATATATATATATATATATATATATATATATATACACACACACACACACACACACACACACACACACACACACACACACACACACACACACACACACACACACACACACACACACACACACACACACACACACACACACACACACACACACTTGCCAGAACTCAGTGGGTATCCCATGCCTATCAACCCATTTGTACAACAGTGTTGTGCTAGTACTGCAAGGCTTAGGTAGCCCTTAGGGAGAAGACCGTAACAAGGTACATGTAATGTCCGGTACAGCAGCAGCCACATCTAACTATGGCAATGGGTGTTGTGGTGGGTGTGAAGGGCCTCAGGGTATTCCCAACTACAGGTGTACAAACACACAGACACTGATATCCTCAGTAATGCACATGTACACATTTGCCAGTACTGGGGTGCATCGCTGCAGGTGTTCATAGGTGTGTACCTGGCTATTGTCCATGGAGAGATGGGAAGTGTAGGGGATGTGTGTACAGTGGTATCATGCCACCTGCCATGTGCCAGCAGGCAATCTATCTACAAACACCACTGTAGTGACTCTCAGAGTGAGAGAGACATGCATTAGCCAATCCTCTGGGTGCCTCCAACAAATGGCGGTGAGGTGCTCCAGTTGACATGTATGCAACATGTATTACATAACATGGTTTGTGTCTGTCTTGGAGACCTGTACCCAAGCATGTTCTGTTGACTGTGGTAGTGTAGTGGAGGTACCCATGGCATGTGGTGCATTCAGGGTGTTGTGTCCTATTTGTGACAGTTATAACACAGCTGGGCAGATATGTCAGTGTCAGTCAAGCATAGGTTGCCTATACAAATCCAAGCTGGATACCTGACATCTGCACATCTGTACAGGGACTGACAAACATCAGTTCACCAACTAGGTATGCAGTCAGATTAATGTGTTGACAGGTAGATGTCTGACACCGATAGGTATGTCATTACTACATGTTGGCAGCCCTCACTGACATGTGCTATACAGACAGTAGTCTACAGATAATTTCCACATGTCAGATCATTATCCAGTAGGAAATATATAATGTGACACAGCTCACATACCAGGAACATGACAGTGATGACTTGGAGTCCATCTATGCATGCAGGGGGTTTGTTGCCAGTACCACAATTAGCACTCTACTCTTGTTTGGGAAAGCACTGTCAACAGTAGTAATGTCATGATACACTATATGCCAGTGGGACTGCACATAACCTGGCATACTACCCTTGTATGTAACAAATTCACATGGATAAGTGTGTTGTACAGGTCATATATACTCAAGTGTCCCAGACAGGAGACTCACACCTCTTGCTACTGTAATGACAACACATAGCTGCATGTTTTGTACCTAGCATTAAATACACCTATTACAGATGTCATTACCCTGCTATGTTAGATTGGGATGTGAGCACAGGTTACCAGGGCTGAGCCATGCTTAGCAGGTGTCAGCATTGCTGCAATATAACAGTTAAGCAGATTTGTGCACTGGTAAGCAAAACCTACACAGTGCAAGCGCCCGTACAATTTACTGTACTTTAGCACCACTTAGCTTCTCGTAAACCCATGCAAATGCGCTTAAAGCTGCTCAAAACTGCCTTAACCACTCTGTATCCAACAGCCCTTGTTCTGCCCAGCAATAACATAGACAGCCCTTGCAGGTCTTAAACCCAGGACCCTCTACACTACAGTCACAACAGTTAAAGACTACACCATAACAGCTGTGAAGACAGTTGTTGTTTTTGCAATACATCTGTCAGTAGACATATTGAATAGTATTGAACAATTTTTGTGACATCTACAATTGTATAGTATATGTTAGTGATATTAATGTTGCATCACATATGTTGTTACATCTAAATATGGGGTCTATATTAGAACATCAACTTTTTAAAATGTCGAATGCTCTAATATCGACCTCTATTCAGTGAACAATGACAAGATTGAACATGCAGAACAGCGAATTTTTTCAAAGAGAAAAATTTGCTGTTCCGACACACATACACACAACACAAACACACCAAACAAACAGCAATCCACACACATACACCTAAAATCCTACATCTAACCCTATACTAAACTGTACACACACCACTAGCTATCCACTTACCTTAACCCAAACCCTAACCCTAAAGATCGTCAATATCACACACTCACCTCACCTCACCCGTGCTCTAACCCTAAATCACCTACCCCGCCCTAACCCTTATGTCCACACAACTGCACACTTATCTGACCCGCGCCCTAACTCTAACTCACCTACCGTGTGCCCTAACCCTCAAGTCCACACAATGGCACACTTACCTGATCCTGAAACTGACCCGTAACTTTCCACCACAGTGCAGAACATAGCGAAGCCACAGGAATGACCAACCAAATTCCTTCCCTAGGAAGGCATTCGGTTTTCTGCAGCTTTGCTTGAGTCAGCGTTTGCTGAATAGGGGTCGATATTAGAAAATTCGAAGTTGTGAAACTTCAACGTTCTAATATAGACCCCTAAATATATACATATCAGATACATATGGTGTGATACATCTGGGACGATATACACAACAGTAATGATTACTCATGACGAGGATATGGATCTATACATATACATATGTAGATATATATCTACAAGTACATACACATATATATTCATAGATATGTATTTATATACATCTGTATAGTGCATCATATATATGGCCATTTATAAATTAGATCTGTCTGTGTATATATATATATATATATATATATATATATATATATATACAAATATAAGGATCTAGGACGTTTGCTCGAGTGACCAAATGACCGGAACCCAAACAGCCGGGCATACTTACGTGAAAGTGCTTTTCACCGAAGAAGCACTTTCGTATAAGTATGCCTGTTGCTGAGGCTGTACTATGGTGCGGGTAAGGGAAATTTCCTTTTTCCCCACTGTAGTGTGGTCTCGGAGGGAGAATATTAAAGTAGGGGGTGTGGGGGCACAGCCTCCCACATGGGGGGTGCAGAGGGTGAAGCCCCCCTGCAAAATGTAAATGCAGTGTTTTATTTTATTTTTTTTGTAACATACTTTACCGAAAGCACTTTTTCGATTAAAGCACTTTTGTTAAAATATGTTCGGTTATTATGAATTTGGGCGTTTGCTCACTTGAGCAAACGTCCTAGATATATATATATATATATATATATATATATATATATATATATATATATATATATATATATATATATATATATATATATATATATATATATATATATATGTTTGTATGTACATGATATATGATCATATATGTACGTATATATCTATTTATGTCGATACATATGTAGATATCTATAACTATATGTGAATATATATATATATATATATATGTAAATATATTTATATATATATAGATATATATATATATATATATGTATATATATATGTCTATATATATATATATATATATATATCTATATAGATATATATGTATATATATATATATATATATATATATATATATAGATATATATTTATACATCTATGTTTACCATGTGCCCAGAACATGGAGTGGAGTCATACGTCAGCACCAATAGTCTCAGCCTCTTAGTGCAAGGGATGTCATGTATGTATAGCAGGTATATATGTAGACTGTTGCTACTGTAACAGGGATTGTCTTAGCAGACATGTTGTGTGTGGAAGGTCACATCTACTATTGACATGTACGCCATCAGTTACTGACAGACATCCTAAGGACATCATAGCACAGTACTACTGATAGCACAGTAATGATCCTGTGGACTACAGCAGAGATGTGACCAATATATGTGGACAGTCTGGCACACTCTGACCAGTCCAGAGGTATACACAGATCCCCTTAGTGCGAGACATGTGGACCAAGCCTGACAATGTGGATGTCAACAGCCATGTACGTGAGTATAGCACACAAATACTGGACTATATCTGCCCATACAGTTTAAGCATTCACACACTCCTGTCTGTCCTGACACATAATAACTGGTAGTGCAGAGGTCACATGGCCACATACTACCCAGTAGTTAGTGACATACATCTGTACAGCATCCCACAGTTTTGTCAGAAATACACAACAGTTATAGTGGCCCGGCAGCAGTACATCTTGCAAATATCTGGACATAACATCACACTGGGTAATTACACTAAGCTGCTAGGCATTTAACTAAGCATTGTGCAACTACAGGCAGACTGCCACAACACTGGCCTACATTTCGTATGGGGGAGTACACATGTACCTGCAAATATAGCAGGCTCTACAGGCATGTTACAGCACAGAGTAATAGACACCTGTGAGAAAGTGCATACCCACAACCTTTGTGAATACAGCCACAACCACATATGGTATGCAGGCTTACTATTACACTATATGGGCTGTCTGATCAACACCATCCTCATATGTGCCACTCACACACTAACTCTACATATACTGGGTCATGACACAGTGGTGTCCAATGCCTGTCTGTGGTATGGGAGACGTGTGTGTTTGGCCCTAAAACATGTGAGCCAATAGGGTACCATACACTGGAGCAGCATGTAACATCAGTTAGAACAGGACCAAGAACAATGACATCTACCACAGTCTTTACACAGGCCATGGTATGTGTTCACAATACACATACTGTCAACAATCACCATAAATACACAGATCCCACTACTGTACACAGAACCACAGAATGCCCAGGTTATGTCATCAGAAATAACCCCTAATATACATAACATGTCTTGCAGTCTGATATCCGACTGGCTTGTTATCAAGTATGACGTCAATAAATAATGGTGTACAGAACATATGCACCTCTTACTGCATGACATATGTACAAAGGTTGACAGACATGTTGCTGGAGCCACAAACAATGGGCCAATATTGGTATGTTGCTGCGATACCCTTACATGTTTACTGTTGTAACAGGGTTTGTTGTGACATATGTCCTATGAGGGATATAAAGTTAGTAACTCTCATGACTGTCACCATGTACTGACTGCAATCCTCAGACTATGCTTCTGCAGTTCTAAGATAGGTGAACTGTGAGTAACACAAGACACATAAGACTCCAAACACTGGCCAGTCGGCAGATAACCCTACAGGTGGGTGTTTCCTCAAACACATAACACTGTCATGACAGGTATTAAATCATGTAGGCCAGCCATATCCACACAAACCCTGTTAAACCAATATTACTCCAAAGACAGAAGTGCCACACTTGCATTCTGTAGTCATGTCTGGAACATACCTCTCCTGTTTGTTGGCCTGTCTCCACAGTGCATGTTGTTAGAGGTATATTCCACTACCATCTGTAATGATGTTTGCCAGACACTGACATGAAATCCTGCTTACAGTGAATGAAAAGGGCCAACACCCACATGATGTCCCTAGTTACAGGAGTATATGTCAATGCAATTGGCTATGGGGAAATTACCACAACTGTCCCATATGCAATCAGCTAGTGGGGGACTGCAATTTGTGCAGAGGCCATCAACTGATCATGAGCATCCCTTACAAAACACAAGCTGCTGCCACCTAAGCAAAGCATGTGTACTTCTTCACATCCACCAGAGAGGGATTGAGAGAGACAGACCAGTATGGGGTTTCAAACCCCTGCCTGACTATGTATTGCTATCACATGTTTATGCAGTTATTGCATGCACCACAGAGCTTATATGCTGGGGAGTTGTCCAAAGGTATATGCAATGGTGAGTGACATCCACAACAGTGATAAAGGAGGGATAAGGTAGGTGAAGTAAATGTGCCTGCCCACATGAAAAGGTGTCAAGGTCGACACAGCCACACTTTCTCAGGGGCTAACACACATTATCAATAAAGTCACAAAGTACAAACTGAAGCAGATAAACACAAAAGCCAGAAGAAGTAGCTGGATTGAACTCACTCAAAGTAATGCAGGCTGCAAATCACCACGCAGTTGTAGAATGAAGAATCCACTTTATTAACTTCAGAACATACAAATCCAAGGATGAGCATTTTCGTCCAGAAAGATCTAGACTGAAGTAGGGCATTTGAAATTGTAGTGAGTGTGACTGGCCTAAAAAGCATGGATCCCTAAACAGACAAGCACACTCACATAGTTGCTATGTCAGAGATTAGAACTCCTACCTACCGAGTGAATCACACTACAGCTTTACAGAGTTATAGGATGTGCCACAGAGATTACTGGGGTATGCTTTCCCCAAAGGTGTATTTCAAAGTGAATGACATCAGCAGGCTTGCCAAAGTAGGGGAATGGAGGCTGTAGTGACTGTGAATGGCCTCAAAAGCATTGCTCTTTACACAAACACACACACAAACATCTAGACTTGCCATGTCTGGGAGTAGAACTCCTACCTACCTAGTATACCACACTACATCACTATGCTAAGAGGGCAATGCTTTGTGTTCAGACACTCTTCTGGCAGATGTAATAGCAACTAAGAAGACAGTTTTCCAGGTTAAAAATTTAGATCAGATTTAGCCACAGGTACAAAGGGAGGCAGAGTTAAGGTCTAAAGTATGATGTTTAAATCCCAAGTAGGGGTAGGATCCTGTAATGGAGGTCTAAGTAAAAAGGTTCCCCTTAGAAAGGGTTTGTAAAGTTTAGAGGAAGCTAAGGCAGAATTTTTCTCCCATATGAAAGTTAGAAATGGATGCTAATTGTACTGTAATAGTTGAAGAACAAGCACTTTCATTGAAAATTGTGGCTAAAAAGACAAGGACATTTGAAATTGGTACTGTAAAGAGATGTAGGTTTTTGCTTAGGGACCAAAGAACAAACCTTTCCCATTTACTCTTGTAAATCTTTCTGGTGGAAGCTTTATGGGAAGATAATACAGTGTGAAGGATGGGGGAGGAAAGCCTGGGCTGTCTAACCATAAATGGAACTGGAGAAACCAAGCAGTCAACTTGAAGCCTGTTTAGTCTGGGTGAGTCATGCCTATTGGAGAAGACAGTGGATCTGGAGTTGGATCCAGAATCCATGGTGGATGTAGAGGATGAGGCAGAGAAAGGGAAACCAAATCTGACGAGGCCAGTAAGGGGCAATGAGGATAACTGTGCTCTTCAACTGAGATGTTTTTTGTAAATGTTTGGAAATGAGGTGTAACAGGGGATAAGCATAAAGGAGATTAGGGGACCAAGTGTGAAACAGGGTATCTCTTGGTGACTCCTCTGGTGGGGAATCAGGCCAAAGAACCTGCTGCATTGATGGAATATGCTCTTCACCACACTGACATTAACAGATCACTTATGAGGCATCAAAATGGACCTGCAATTGGAAGAAATCACCCATAGCCATATTCTCATAGCTTCTTGACAAAGAGAGTAAGATCTGGTTCCCCTGTTTGTTGATGTACCAAACTACTGATATATTGTCTATCTGAATCTCAATAGTCTCAACTGGGAGAGTGTCTTGAAAAGCCTGTAATGCTAGGAGGATGGTTCTTATCTCCAGGACTTGATATGCGTCTTGGCCTCTTCAGAAAACCATGTGCCTTGGACTGTCCTTCCCAAGAAATACCCCCCTCAACTGACTTGAGAGCTGTCTGTGTTATTTTCACTTTAGGTTGATGGAGAACAAAATACAGCCTTTTTGGAGTTAATTGGAGTGGATCTGCCATAGAAGGTAATTCTTGCATGCTCATGTAATTTTGACTGGCATGGATAATGGGCATTAGAGAAGAGACCATTGAGTTGCTAGGCTTCACTGAAGGATTCTCATATGGAACCAATGTCATGGACCCCGAGGCTTGAAGTATCAGTCATGTCAGAAGGGAAGAATTTTAAATTATCTTCTTAACCTAGAATTGAATGGGGTCTATTCGAGACTGAAGAAGAGAAGCTATATGGGTAACTGTATTCCAATGAGTGCAGATAAATTCCAAACTCTGAGTCAGTATAAGTTGAGATTTGTTGCATCTGACTAATATTACCAGATGAAAACACAGCTGGAGTAAGCAGTCCCTTGCTTGAATCAGTTGATACCTGGTTGCAGCACTCATGAGCCAGTCATCTAGATATGGAAACACTCCAAAACCCAGCAGTCTCAGATGAGCTGTAACTACTGCCATGCATTTGGTAAACACCCTGGGAGCTGTGATGAGACCAAAGGGCATTGAGATGAACTAGTAATGACTAGCTTCCAACCAGAAGCATAGGTACCTTCTGGAGCACATGTTAATTTTGATGTGATTGTACACATCCGGAAGATCTCTTGAGCACATCCAGTCTCCTTGTGCAGAAGCTGCTTCCCTGTGATTGAGTTGATTGAGTGGAACATCAGGGATATTCTTTGGAACTGCTGAAAGGGATTGGGAAAATGGTATAATATATCCTCTGGATATTATCCTCTGCACCCATAAATCCTTTGTGATATCTAACCAGGCTCTCTGGTGAAGGGATAGATGACCCCTGACTGCCTCCAGAGATGGTCAGTCAGGCCTCCATTCAGTAGAACTGATAGGATCTGTCTAAGAAAGAATCTCTACATCCCTGGTTATGTGGACCACCTCTGCAATTGGACAACATCTTTCATTAGAGTTCCCCCTTCTTCCCTTGGGGGTACTATCTCCACATGATTCTTGAAATGGACCTTGGAATTTCTTTAACCACATCTTTCTGCAACCTTGTTGGTTCCTAGAAAATGACCTTTGAGAAGCAGAAAAATGTATGCCCACAGCAGACAGAGTATTTCCTTCTTGTTTGCACCTGGAGAGCATGTCTTTTACTTTGGAGCCAGATAGTAAGGTTCCATCAAAAGATGCATTGATGAAAGAAGATTTAAATGGTTCTGCAAAATCACACAAGTCCACTAGTGGAAATGCCTGAATCCACAACCCTTGAGGTACCTTCTGGAGAATGAGATATTAACTTCATGGATGAATTAGATTAAAGGGTAGCCAACTGCGAGGAAATGGTATTCCCTTCCTTGGAGGACATGGACCCTGAAAAAGATTTGGTAAGCTCCTTAATCAAATCTCTTTGAAGTCTGTTCAAATGTGCCAAATAATTCAGTGACCTTAAAGCAAAACACGCTGATGCATAGACATGTTTCCCAAACCTGTCCAGCACTCTAGACTACCTGTTAAGGGAGGTGGACAGAGGAACTTGGTTCTTCTAGTTCATTTCTCGTTGCTGCTGCAACAACCATGGCATCAACTACCACTCCTTTACTCCAGTGTAGATGGCCTTTGATGCAAGGATTTTGTCTGGTCTCTTGGGAATAGGCAGTTTATTGAGAACAGAAAAAGGAATACAATTATAACTAAGGTAATAAAAGAAACTAAACTCAAGACAAATAGGCTAAGACAAAACCTAATGGTCTAGAGTTGTTAATCCAAACGAATAAAATGGGATCCAGAAAACAGCTACGAAGCGAAATCCTTTATTGCAACAAGATACAGACTAGCTTACAGTAAACTGGTATCCTCAGAGTCTCTGAGGATACCAGTTTACTGCGAACTTAGTCTGTATCTTGTTGCAAAAGGATTTCGCTCGTATTTGCTGTAGCTGTTTTCTGCATTGCTGTGGTGGATTTTTGTCTGCTTGATTATCGCTGGATCCTGGCTTGGTATCCAGTTCTTTTTACATATTTTGTATTCTACTCAGCAGTAGAGTTGTTAATCCTCATCTGATCGTAATGATGGCAAATGCGATCTGAGTTATATTACATTGGTGGGGCATTATGTATAAAGGGAGGAGCTCAAGAGTTCAAGAATTCTATGATCTGGAAAAAGCAGCTGAGCTGGATCTGACCCAACAGTTGGGAAATGAATGACAATGAACATCAGATCTAGTGTTCTTAAAATGTTTTTGCAATACTTTGAAGCTTTTCTCCCCAGGCCTCCACTGAAAGTGGGCAGCTACCCTGCCAGACTTGGTTGGTAATCAAATGTTAATAAATAAATAAATATACAGTCACAGATAGATTAGATAGATAGATAGATAGATAGATAGATAGATAGATAGATAGATAGATAGATAGGTAGACAATGATATATGCTGAGTGAATGAAACATCATGTACCATAATTGGTAAATCATGATCAGATAGTTTTCATACTGCCCAGACAGTCTCAAGATAATATCAAAAGAATTTCATTCCTACTGGATTAAGTAGATAATAAAAACAAATATATGATTCTTATAAGCTAGAAATAGAAAACCCTTTTAGTTCTTTATAGTGGGAGTATTTATTTATAGTGTTAGAAGAGTATCATTTACTTGCTGAATTCATAAACTTAATTAGAAAATGTTATGATAATAATACGGTATATGTTAAAATGGGACCTTTTCATCACACGCAATAGACATTAAAGAAACGTACAAAACAAGGATGCTCCTCGAACATTTTTTGCCTTATCAATTGAGCCTTTAGCTTCTGCAAAAAGTCAAGATCATAACATCACAGGATAAATGCAGGCAAAAGTATGAATAAAAATATTTCTCTTTGAAGATGATCCTTTCCTTACTATTTCATATATTGTTACATCAGCGACTCACTTGGATAATATACTTAAAATGTTTGAAAACATCATAGGATTATCCTTTAACAATAACAAAACTAAAGCAATAATAATTAATGGAACAAATAGCAATGTACTCCCAAACACATTTAACCTAAACAGAGACATTAAGGAACTAACATGTCCAAGGTTAATACTGAAACCTAAATCACAATATATCAGAAAAGGTAACTATAATCAATAATTAATAACTGAATTATTAATGACGACAATAATCTCATAAATAAGTGGGGTAATATATTTTTTAACTTTTGAAGCTAGAGTATACATTATATATATATTTATTTATTTATTTACTTATTTATTTATTTATGTGACATTTGTTGAATGGGTTAGTCCCACTGAGCTATTGCCCTTTTTCAGCTGAGGCCCAAAGAGTTATACACAAAGAATATACAATATACAATATTATACAAGCAAGTATAGTATTTAGTTATGTTACAATCAATAATAAAAAAATGAAAAACTAACAATCACTAAAATAATAGCACAGATATGGTTAATATAACAATATACACTGAAAAGGATGCTATAAGTAAAGAAGTATATCAGTGTTACCATTAGATGGTGTAGTCTCTCAATATATTTACAAGGTAGTTTGAGAATATGTAATTACAGAGGTAGCATGTAAAGCAGAGTGGTGCATTCTCAAGATTATGAGCTGTGTAGAGCCTGAGGTTTGAGGTGAGCATGATAGGTGTAGGAGACAAGATAAAAGTATGACTTAGTTGATCAGAGTTAGGGTGAAGGAGAGGGAGGGGTAGTAGCAAGTAAGTAGGAAAGTGGTTTAAAGAGGTAAGGATGAGTTAGCAAGTAGGCAGGTGTCAAAGGAAAAAACTTCAAACACCAATACACGTAAGGTTCAGTTAAGGCACTTTAATTTACTTGCAGCAAGGAGACAAAAACATGCTAATACAAGGATTTGTCTAACTACTAACAGGAAGTATGTTCATTCTTATACTGTTTTACAAGACATGGCCTTCTAAGCTGATGTAATCAAACACAACTTTAAGCATTGTACAACAGCAGGTGTTACTTCAGATTTTCTGCTGACATGACTAGATTTGTGAGAAACTTTTTAGAAAAACAACCTGGCCTTGATGACCAGTACTTGGCTTACAAGCCTCTATTGTACAGTGTTACATTTCAAAGTACTCTTCTAATACAGATACAAGCAAATGCTGATTGCAGTTCATATTTTCAAGCAGGCTTTGTCCTAATTATCTGTTACTTCTACAGCTGTGTATGTTCTCATGGCATAGCAGAACTTCTTATCTGAGTTTCATATAAGCAGTATTGTTCTATTCATTATTTTCCTAACGCAAGCAGAAATCATCTGCTTCTCAGTAAATTTCCAAAGCACAAGCAAGATTTAGCTGACAATACAAGGTCAGAAAGCAACTGTAGTTTGTACAGATTTATGCAGTATGAAATAGAATAAATGTGTTAACTCTTTTAGGCTCTGAATGCACTAAGCATATTACTAATACACACATTAATACATATTTTTTCTAACATTTCCCCCTATTAATACTTTTATTCTACTTTCAAAATAAGCATAAACAGTGTGTTTTCTTCTCCTAATCTCTTCCACTCAGGATTTGCAGTTAAGAGAGTCATTTAGTTTAAACTTATGAAAGCATTTTCAGTCTTTTAACAGTTCTTCAAACTCAGTATTTTGATATAAGGTTTCAAAAACCGACATGTCTATAAGGACTTTAATCAGTCTTTTCATGCAGGGGATACCACAACAAACACATACTCCCAGTAGGAGCATACCTACACAAATGGCAATCAGGATATTCATAAGGATGGTACCCTACCCCCAAACCATTTCTGGAAAAAGTCCGTCAGTGGGTTTGGGCCTGGTTTGGTCATGGCTGACACTTGCTGAATTACCTCAAGATGATTGTCTAGCTTGGGTTTATGGTCATTAATATACGAACAGCATTCTTCTTGGATTAAAGCGCACGTACCACCTCTCACCGCTAGGGTGAATTCGAGAGCCATGCGGTTTTGGAGCACTGCAGTTCTCATAGCATTCAGTTCATCAGTCAACAATTCGAGAGCAGAAAAAGTTGCGTTGCTCATTACTTCCAGAAGTTTTGACAGCTTTCTCAGCTCCCAAATCGATTTCACTGCTCCATATGCTGGTGATATGCCTGCCCACGATATAACGCTATCACTCAAGTCCATATGTGTCAGCCCTTTGCCTAGGGAATGCTGGTCTTTCCAACGTGCATCGATTCATCCCACAGGATTCTCAGGTTTCTTGATGACCTCTCGGACATATCAAATTTTTCCATGAGGCAAAACAGCATTGTGTCATATGGCTGGAACCAGGTAACCCGAAAAACAACTGCCGGACCAATTCTCAGGTAACCATTTGTATGCCTTTCTGCCACACACAAAATAACAATCCTCTACTTTAGTAGTAACCTTGCTATGAATGTACACTTGCCCTGGATGAAACATTTTTCTATCAATTATAGACAGCTGTTTTTACTTCAAGTGTTTTATGCATCAATCCAAGAAATGAATCATAGTTTGTATTACAGTAAAGATCTACTTTGTTTCCTTTAGTATAACATCTATAAGGAACAGTCACATTGCAATTGCTCCAACCCACCTGAACAATATCATTTTTATAAAAACACACAGTTCCCTTTTGTGGAACAGACAAGTGCAATGCTATTTTATCTTGTGCTGTAATGGTTGAGGTATCATAAATCAAGTTCTCCCAGGTCTCATTGACCCCCTAGGGGGACTGTAGTCATTAATAACCCCTGTATGCTGTCGGCAAAGCTGTGCAAATCCAGCAATTCAAAACATTGAAAGTCTCAGCATACACATATTTAATTGCCTGGTAAGTGTTAAAGTTTGGATGCCAGTTTATGAGTAACGCTTCACGTTTATTCAGTTCAGTCTGTGTGGCTGGGAAAAGAAAAGGCCACAACAAAAAGATTATTGTCACTAATACAGTTAACAGGATGATTACGCAATACTTCTGAGGAAAGGGTTGTTCTGCATTCCTGTTTCTTCTGGACTCTATCATTTTTACTCTTGGCATCTAATAAGATTTTTGTCCAGTTCAAAGTTTTTAACTAATTTACAGTGCATCAGGTGGATCCAAGAGGCACGTTCCGCTATCTTGACTGCAGTGGGTGTTGACAAAAGCACTTGATATGGACCTTCCCACTTTGGAGATGCCCAATTTTTCCTCTTAACTATCTTCAGCCAGATCCACACTCCAGGGGGCACTGCCACTTCTGATGGTCTGGTTCGTTCTTTATCTGAAACAGAATTTAACTGCAACAAATGTTTAGAATTTAATAACTTACGCATATACTCTGCTAATGTACCATCAGCTTCCTGGTCTGCGGGCATGAGAAATTTCCACTGAGGTATATGATAAGCCTTCCCAAAGAGCTTTTTGAAAGGAGTCAATCCTTTTGCATTCGGAACAGTTCTCATGCTCAACAGTGCCAGGGGCAGACAGTACACCTAGTTTCTCTGCATTTCTAATATTAACTTCTTTAACTTACTTTTTAAAATTCCATTATGCCTCTCTACTAGCCCTGCAGATTGTGGGTGATATGCACAATGTTTTTTTAAAGAAATACCGAAAAATCTACTTAGCTGTTGTATGGTCTGATTCATGAAGTGCGTGCCATTGTCACTGTAGATCCTTTCCAGAATGCCGAATCTAGGGATGATTTCTTTGACAAGGACTTTGGTCACCATTGTAGCATCTGGATTTTTAGTCGGAAAGGCTTCCACCCATCTGGAAAACATATCTACAATGACAAGACAATACTTCTTATTTTCACATTTATTCAAATCTATGAAATCCATACAGATAGTATGAAATGGATACCGTGATATAGGAAAACTCCCTTGCTTGGGCTTTAACGCCCCTTGTGCATGATGTTTATTACAAACGTGGCATACCGCTCAGAATTTTTTAGAATAATTTGAGAAGCCATATGTCGTGAGCACTCGGTTCACCAGCTGTACTATCCCCCCTGTTGAAACATGGCTCTGCCCATGGCTCAACAAAACTGCATATCTAAACAAATTAGATGGCAATATCGGTTTCCTTTCTTTAGAGATGTACAGCCCCTTTTCAAGAATTGCTCCTCGTTTTACCCATCTTTGTTTTTCAACTTTCATAGTAAGTGTCTGCATTGTTTTTAACATTTCTAAGTCTAAAATCTCAGAGGGTTGTAATTCCTCATTCAAAAGAAATGCTTCTGAAGCTGCCTGCTTTGCAGCTGTTTCAGCTCTCGCATTACCTTTTGAAATCCTATCCTGTTGTTTGGTATGAGCTACACATTTACAAATAGCTACTTTCTGAGGTAACTGAATAGATTCTAAAAGATCTAAAATAAACTGTGCATGATTAATCGGTTTGCCAGTAGATGTTATCATTCCTCGATTTTTCCACTGTTGCGCAAAAACATGTACAGTAGAAAAAGCATACTGGCTATCAGTAAAAATGTTTACACATTTACCCTTTGCTAAGGTACATGCCCATGTCAAGGCAATCAATTCTGCTGCCTGTGCAGATAAACTATGCGGCAAAGATTTTGCTTCTGTAATGTCTGTGTCAGAAACTACGGCATATTCTACTAGGTTCTGTCCTGCAGGACCCCTTTTGCATGAGCCGTCCACGTAGTATGTCACCTCGACATCATCCAAGGGAACATCCGTAAGATCTTTTCTAGGCAGTGTCTTTTGCTCAATCACCTGCAGGCAGCTGTGTGGTGTGCCATCTGCAGGGGATGGGAGCAAGGTAGAAGGGTTCAAAGTCGTACAACGTTCAATTGTCATGTGAGGTTGGCTCAACAATATAGTCATACAGGAAAGATGCCTAGCAGGGGAAAGATATGCTACCTTCTCTTGTAGTAAAATAATAGCGACTGCATGAGGCACTCTCAATGTGAGAGGGTGGAACAATACTACTGAGGCCAAAGCCTGTACTGCCATTGCAGCTGCAACTACTGCTTGCACACAGAGAGGTAAAGACCGTCCCACTGGGTCCAGCTGTGATGAATAATAAGCAATAGGGCGTTGCTTGTCCCCATGCTGCTGTGTTAACACTGATGTCATATAACCTTACTTACAATCTACAGTTTGGAAAAAACATTTATGATAGTTTGGTAATCCCAAAACTAATGAGGACGCTATTAACTGTTTCAGTTTGCAGAAAGCAGATTCTGCTTCTGGTGTCCATTGTAACAAATCCTGTGCTGCCATAGGCTTTTTATAAATTAGGTTAGTCAGTGGTGCAGATTCCAAGGCATAGTTTGGAATCCAGCTCCGACAAAAATCAGTCGTAACCAGGAAGGACATAATTTCTTTCTTGGTAGTGGGTTTTGGTGCTTGCAAAATCGCTATTTTTCTGTCCTCATCTAATGTCCTACCTTCCTTGGATATTACATATCCTAGGTATTTAACTTGATTTTTCCAAAGCTGCAGTTTATTTTTGTTTACTTTATGTCCTACAGTGGCTAAAAATTGTAATAGCACTATGGTATCTTCTTTACAATCTTGCTGGGTGGGGGCCGCCAGCAGGATATCATCAACATAAAGCAAAATCTGACTACCTCTTGGTGGGGTAAATCCCACCAAGTTGCTTGCCATCTCTTGTGAGAATATTGTTGGACTTTCACAATACCCCTGTGGTAGTTGCGTATATGTATACCTTTTCCCCTGAAATGTAAATGCAAACCAATACTGGCTGTCAGGGTGTATTGGTATCGAAAAGAACGCATTGCTGATATCTACCACAGAAAAATATTTCTGTTGAGGTTTTAGATCATTCAACAGGGTGTGTGGGTCTGGCACCGTAGGTGCCCTTCATATTACTGCATCATTTACAGCTTGTAAATCTTGGACCATACGCCACTCCCCATTCGCTTACTTAACAGGAAATAAGGGTGTGTTACATGGTGAATGAGGAGATTCCACCAGCGCCCCTTCCTTAAGTAAAGCTGCTATAATAGGTTTGATTCCTACCTCTGCATCTTTTCTTAAGGGATACTGTCTCTTTTGTGGTCTAAATGCTGACTTTGGCGTATTAGTAACTGGTCCTGCTGTACGAATAAGTCCTACATCTGATTTTCCTGTTGACCAGAGAGTTTCTGGTATATTCTGTAAGGCATTCTCTTCCTCCTTCAATAGGAGTGCTAATCAGCTGTCCTTGCTAGACTGCAAGTGTACAGCTGGGTGGGTCTGAGTTATCCAATTCAACTTCTGCATTTGTATTCCCTGTTCTGACAGTTCTAACTCTGTCTGTTTCTCCCATCTCATGACTTTTTCTCCGAAGTCTACCCATTTCACATTTTTGTCCTTAGTTAAGCTAACATGTGGTAATCGATTAGATTTATAAAGTGCAAAGAACTCCTGGGGCAATGAACAGCTGACTACACTGTTCCCTTCTGTGTCCCAGTACAGATTACGTAATACCAATCTGTTTGCATGATTTCTAAACAATTCTTGCTCATATTCCTTATCAGGTCCTGGTGTGTTACAATAATGCAGAGTACAGTGCAACAAATGTTGTCTATCAATGTCAAGGCAGGGGAACTTGCTGATGGCGACGTTCATCATCTCTTCAGTCACTGCCCCTGGACCAGTCGTAACCAAGTCCTGGCTGTACCAATAAAACATTTCACCTTCCGATTGCACTGCAAAGGTGTCAATTTGTCACTGTGCTTCCATACCCTGCATGGTTGGAACTACTGCTATACCAAATAGCTGCATAAGGTCTCTGCCCAAGAGGTTTACTGGGCATTTTGCAGAAACAACAATTTTGCTTTTCTGGGTCAATCCTGAAACAAGATCAGTTATCACAATATTATGGGAGAGGGGCTCCTGATACAGCTGTCTATTAGCTGCTTTCACTAATATGTAATCGGGTGACTCTGAGTTCTCTGGCAGCTTGGAGGGATGTATCAGGGTCTGTGAGGTCCCTGAGTCACACAAAAATGTGACTTCTACCTTCTACCAGGAGTGTGATTTCTGGTTTTGTGTCTGCTAAATAGAGCTCTAAGCTCAATAAAGCCAAATCCAATATTTCATTTTCTTCACTATCCGTGACCACTTGCACTTCCTCTATGTCTTCTGTCACATTGTCTACTCCCTCTGTCACATACTCATTTGTCCTTTCTCTGCTATCCCCTTCTAGTGACTCCTGACTACCATATAGTCAGTCCTCACCCTCCTTATCTTCCATAGTTGCCTTCTTATTTTTCTTGCAATCCCTTGCCAAGTGTCCCTTTTTACTGCATTTAAAGCACTCACCCCTTTTCTTTCGCCCTTCAAAGTCCACTGCTCGTTGATCAGATTGTTTGTTTCCCTGGGCATTTCTCTTGCCCTTTTTCCCAGACTGTACTACATAAACTTCTGCTCCATCTTCTACAGAAAATACTTGGGCTTTCTTTTTCTTTTTGCTATTAAAATACCTTTCAGCGTGCTTAGCATATTCAAGCAATGACTGTAATCTGCTTGTATGATGATCTACCATGTGTTTTGTAATAAAACTGCTTATGGGTGCAATACTGCCTTTCAAAAATGCATTCTTTAACTGCTGCTCATATGGGGAATCATGTGTCTGGTCTTCAGGAACCTGCATTCCACAATGGTTATTAAAACATTCTAATAGTCTTGCATAATATCGTTCAATAGCTTCACCTTCCTGTTGGACGCATTGATTAATGCAAGTCCAGTCTGCCCTAGGCTTCCATTTCTCAGAGATTCAGTCTGTAAGGCCTTTCACTCTGTTGTCTAACTCTGCGCTGCTATGTGGGAGGGGATTCCAGTCGCCACTAATCATGTGCCAATCTGGTCCCATAATTTGTCTGACTACTTTTTCTACCTCTTCTCCATTTAAATTATAACTCAGCCTCATTCCTTGCAAATCTTCTAAGAACTTTCTAAAATTAACTTTTGGATGGGGAATTCCCTCAGTGGCTTTCTGGATGTCTTCCGGAGTCCAGGGTCTATACACTAGAAGAGTTGGGTCCTGACCTTCTTGCCCTGCCTGAGGATTAGGCACTTCTATAAGTGGGCATATTTCTTCCTCACTCATATATCGTGAATTTCTACCCATTTGATATAACTCAATGTCCCTTTTTGAGTTTCCTGCCCATGTTCGAGACCTGGTCTCGACGGGATCTCTAACAAACGGTTTCGCTTTTGTAATGTCTCCACTTGCAATGACAGCAGGATATCACAGGGGTGGACTAATTTGTTAACTTGCCTCATATTCTGGTAAGGGAGGTGGAGGGGCTGACACTATTACTAAGTTATTATCCTCCTTATCTAAAAACATTGCTTTTGAATTATTACTCTTTTGTTCCCTTCGGTTTACTTCCTCAATCCACCTGTGTGCCTGAGGAATTCCTAATTGACATTGCTTCTTTACCCGACCTTTAGAATTGGTTTTAAGCTGTTTGACAAGTTTGATAAGCAAGGATTTCTCTAGTTTACCATCAAATTCATATTTATTAAGCCATTTTGAGTAGTATTTAATATTATCAGCACGCTGTGACTGCATATATTTCGCGTCTTTGGTTAACGGCGGATTTTGGGACCTTTTTGTACAATTATTACCCATTTTATTCTACCCTTTTAATCGTTACGTAACACCTTATTTTTACGTGGTATCATGGATATTTTTATAGTCTCTTCAGAATGACTGCCTACCTGCTCTGTTTCCCTGATCTATGACAAGATAGTAATCTTTCTGTCCCTGACTTATAGACAAAGTCTCTAACAGAACAAATACAAATCTTGTCCCTGATCTAAAACAGAAAAAGAAGGTAGATTCCCCTTACCTGAACCTTCGTGATTGATCACCTGGTTCAAGTAAACCTGTCCTTCAGTTGCAGATCAAAAAGTGGCTGGCGTCTTTTGTATGACAATTCAATCGGAGGACTTTAGAAGTAAGAAGAACCAATGTGGTTTCTTCCCCGTACGGTTTCAAGCCACCTGGCCTGTCTGATCTGAGGTGAAGTGAAGGTTTCCGGTCCGAAGAACCAATCTGTCAAAGGAAAAAACTTCAAAGACCAATACACGTAAGGTTCAGTTAAGGCACTTTAATTTACTTGCAGCAAGGAGACAAAAACATGCTAATAGAAGGATTTGTCTAACTACTAACAGGAAGTATTCTTATACTGTTTTACAAGACATGGCCTTCTAAGCTGACGTAATCAAACACAACTTTAAGCATTGTACTACAGCAGGTGTTACTTCAGATTTTGACATGACTAGATTTGTGAGAAACTTTTTAGAAAAACAACCTGGCCTTGATGACCAGTACTTTGCTTACAAGCCTCTATTGTACAGTGTTACATTTCAAGGTACTCTTCTAATACAAATACAAGCAAATGCTGATTGCAGTTCATATTTTCAAGCAGGCTTTGTCCTAATTATCTGTTACTTCTACAGCTGTGTATGTTCTCATGGCACAGCAGTACTTCTTGTCTGAGTTTCATACAAGCAGTATTGTTCTATTCATTATTTTCCTAACGCAAGCAGAAATCATCTGCTTCTCAGTAAATTTCCAAAGCACAAGCAAGATTTAGCTGACAATACAAGGTCAGAAAGCAACTGCAGTTTATACAGATTTATGCAGTATGAAATAGAATAAATGTGTTAACTATTTTAGGCTCTGAATGCACTAAGCGTATTACTAATACACACATTAATACATATTTTTCTAACAGCAGGAGAGACAGGAGGGGTGAGTTAGAATAGGTAATGAGTGGTAGCGAGGTTAGACAGACAGATTAATGGGTTAGGTTGAAAGAATTTAGGAAGTTGTGGGCACTGTGAGGTGAGGCTGAGGAGGATATGGGGATCTGGGGGATTTTGCAGTGGCAAGTCCAAAAGCTAGTTAAGAAGATTTTTAGAGCACTTTTGAATTGTTGTGGTTGTTTTATGCATCCAATGTCCACAGAAAGTTTATTCCAGGAGATGGCAGGGGAGTAACTATATGGTTTTAGTCCTACTGTGGTTTTAGGCTTGTAGATTGGTAGCAAGTTTTGGTCCGTGCTTCTGAGGTTCCAGGGTGGGGTGCAGCTTGAGACAATTGCAGCAATGTCAGGAAAGTAGGAGGGCCTGCATATGATGGAATGTAAGATCCGTATTTGAGAGAGTAACAGTTGATGTGGACATTCTAGCCAGTTTAGGGAGTCAAGGGTGATTTAGAGGGTAGATTATCAGCAAATCTGGCAACTTTGCTGTACATAGTTTGTAGTTTTGATAAGAGTCAGGTTTGCAGGTTGGTAAGGATTTGTGAACTATAGAAGAGGCTATGGAGGAGATACGCATGATAGAGAGTGATTCTAGCTTCTTGTGTTAGACATTTTATATTTTCTATTGAGTTCACATTTTTGATGGGTTTTTTGAATGCAATTGAGCACATGCAGGTCAAATATAACTTGGTCATCAATGATGGCTCCTAACAGCTTTGTATATGATTCAACTATGATGAAGTTATTGTTCTGGGATGTGATAGTGAAGGTGGATTTTAGATGGTTGAGAGATTTTGGTAAGAAAAGCAGGAGTGTTGTCTTTTTAGGATTTAGAATATGTTGGTTGTTGATTAGACAGTTTTCTATAGATTTGAATGCTTTTTGGGTTAGGTCTTTGAGATCTGAGAGGTTATTAGCTGTAGTGATGACTTTTGAGTCATCAGCATATTGTATTATTTGATGATGGCGGACAGAATGTAGATAGGAGGTTGGTAAATATGTTGAATAATAGTGGTTCAAGTACTGAACCTTGAGGGACTCCCATCTTGCTAGGAAGAGGAGGGGATAATGTAAAGTGACGTTTCACTGATTGCTGTTGGTCAATGAGGTAACTCCTAAACCAAGAAATAGCTGCAATGGATAGATTTAGATTGGTGAGTATGTCAAGAATCAAGAAGTAAGATACCACATCCAAAGCTTTGGAGAGGTCAAGGAATAGACAGGAGGCTAATTTGTTTTGGTCTCTGACAAGTGAGGTTATATTGGTGAAGGAAATAAGGGCTATTGTTGTCCTGTGGTTTGCCCAAAAGCCATTTTGGGTGCATGTTAGTAAGTTTTCTTTCAGTAGGTAGTCAAGGATTTGTTTGAGAACACATATTTCTAATACTTTGGAGGGGGGAGAGAATAGCAATAGGCCTGGAGCTGGATAGTTCCATGGAGCTACCTCCTTTGTGAATGAGTAGGGTATAGAATTGTTTCCATAGGGATGGTCTTTAAATTCAGCTATTGATTGGTTAATAAGGAGAGAGATAGGAAGGGCCAAAGAGCTAGTAGCTAACTTGAAGAAGAGAGGAGAAAGGTTGTCTGTTGAGGAAGAGTATGGTTTCAGTTTAAGAAGTATGCATTTTATAAAGGTTGTTGATAAAGATTTAAGGGAAAAATTGTGATTAGACTGGGAGTTAGTAGAGTTTACAGTAGGGTGGTCAGCAGTAGAGGTTTGCATTAATTTGCTAATAATGTCTATACATATTGATGCAGTTTCTTGGGGAGCATTATTTGGGCAGGGGTTTGGAGTAGACAGATTTCCAGAGTGAAGTATCTGGTTAATGAAGTTCCAGAAATTTCTGGGGTTTGCTGTGTGAGAAGCTTGAGGTGCATTGCAGAAGTGCTGTTTGTCTTTGTGGATGTTATTTCTTGGTACAGTTACATAATTCTTTGTAAGTTTGAAGATCGGAAGGAGATTTTGTTTTGGTCCACATTTTTCAGGCCTTGTCTTTTTTCTGCATTAAGGAACATGTAGCTCATGATAACCATGTGAAGTAATTGATTTCACTCTAACAGTTTGAAGTGGAGCTAGGAAGTTACGTATGTTAAGGAAGATGGAGTAAAATTTTTATACAGCATCATCTAGTGGTAAATAGGTTAGGAAGGACCAGTTTATTAGGTTCATAGTTAGGTACTAGGCTATCTGCCCGAGGGCATTTTTAAGCCTAGCCAGAGTGTCGGCTTTACGCTCCATTGATTAATTAACTGAGCTTCTGTCAAACAGAGCCAATGAAGTGATCCCAGGGGTGTATTTTCTGTTACCCATCCACTCGTCAAGGCTTCTCTTGAAGAGTGTTAGTGAGGGGCTCTGCCTAATGTAGTTAGGAATTTTGTTCCAAAGCATGGGGAGTCTCTGTGACAGGAATCTATCCCTCCAGCATGTTCTATTTATTGTTGTGGTGAGGTTTAGCTCACTAGAGCACGTGGCTCGCAGTGACTTGGATTTCTTTAGGTGGAGGATGTCCATCAATTCTGAGTTGGACATGGCTTTGTAAGTAAGGCAGAGATCACCTCTGATTAAGCGATATGCTATTGAGTACAGCCGGAGTTTTTTCAGTTGGGCTGCATAGGACATATGTTTGAGGCCAGTGATCCTGTTGTTGAGGTGCTTTTGTGGTCTTTCCAGCTGTTGGAAGTATCTTGTGAGGTACATCCCAAATGGGGCATTGTACTCTATGGTGGGTCTGAACAGTGACGAGTAGAAGGGCACTATAACCTCTTTATTTCTAGATGTGAACCCCTTAGTAATTAGATGGGCTACATAGAAGGATTTCCTAACTACTTTGGCGACATGATTGTCAAAGGAGAGACTACTATCTACCTGGGTCCCCAGATCTCTTATTACCTCTTCTGTATTAAGGGGCCTGCTGCCTATGTGGTAATTTGTGGGTGTTTTGTTTTTCCCAAACGGGATGACTATGCATTTTTTGGCATTTAGCTTGAGGCCATGACTCTGTCTCAGTAAGGCCTTTTTAAGGATGTTTGTGTCAGCCGGAAAGTCAATTATGGCTCCCAGTTTGCAGTCATCAGTGAACTTGGTTAGCCATAGTACTCCTGTGTTTGCCTGTACTTCTGAGAAATATATGCCAAACAGTAGGGGTCCCAGAACTGAGCCTTGTGAGACACCACTTATGACTGGTTTAGAGTTGGACCTGGAGCCCGCTATTTGAGTTCTGTCTGTAAGCCAGTTGGCAACCCATCTTGTGACGTAACGGTTTATGTTCAGGCTGGTAAGTTTTTCTATAATACCCGAGTGATGAATGGTGTCGAACACCTTGGCGAGATCAAGGTAGGCTGTGTGAACCACCTTTTCCTCGTCTATGGCCTTGGTGACTGTCTCGAAAAAGTCAACCAGGTTTAGTAGGCATGATCTGCCCTTAACAAAGACAAACTGCGTCAGATCAAGTGTTTGGAGGTTCTCAATGTCTTTGTTAATGGTTCCATGATGATGCGCTCCATAGCCTTGCAGACCAGGCTAGTCAGGCGATAGTTAGTAGGGTCAGTTGTGGCCTCTCCTTTGTGGAGCAGACTAAGCATTGCTGTGTGCCATTCTATGGGCACATAGCCTGTGGAGAGGCTGAGGGTGAACAGTGTCTTCAGGTGGGAGGTAAGTTCGTTCTGTAGTTCGTGCACGATGCAGCCTGGGACACCATCTGGCCCCTTTGATGCTGTGTTTTTGGCTTTTGAAAGGGCTGTTTTCACCTGTGCTTCTGTGATTTCTGGGACCCTACACTTTTCTGGTATTGTTGTGGCCCCTTTTGAATGAGAGAGAGGGAGGTGAAGTTTGCACTGAATCTATCTGCCAGGATGTTGGCAATATCAGTAGGTTCAGTATATTTTGTGCTATTTTCTACTAGCTCAGAGCATATCTGCGAGTTGCCACTTAGATTCTTGACATAGCTAAAGAAGGCGTTGTGGTTATCTTTTGAATCCTTGGCTATTTTTCATTCAAAGTTAGCCTTGGATGATTTTATGAGGGACCTTAGTTTCTTACTGATACTGATCAGGGATGTATTTCCTTCTTGGGATTTGCTTTTTTTCTGAACTAGTTTCCTCCTTCTGTTGTATAACCTGTTTATGGCAGGGGTCCACCAGACTGGTTTCCTTCTCTTAGGGGAGTGAGTCTTGGTCTTTCTAGGGATAGCACGATCCATGCATGCTTGTAGGTGCTCATAGAGTGCAATTGTAAAGGATTCTGCATCTTGGGCAGTGTTATCCTTTAGCGTGGGGGCTGTGAAACTTACCACCTTTGCCTTAAGTAAGGTGAAGTTGGCTTTAGAAAAGTTTTTCACTGTGGTTTCCTTGGTTGGGGGTGGTGGTGGGGTGTGGACATCCAGGGTGATTAGTTTATGGTCTGATCTAACCAGTGATGGGTTGACCTCTGGTACGGAACACCTGTCACACATGTTGGTGATGACCAGGTCCAATATGTTGTGGTCTCTGGTAGGGGAGTTTACCAGCTGATCCAGGGCATTTGAGTTGATAAATTCCAGGAAGCGCTGAGCCTGGGAGTTTGTATTCAAGTAGTTTTCCCAGTTAATGCCAGGGTAATTGAAATCGTCCAATATCAGGGTGTTCGGCAGTATCTCCAGAAAGGCAGAGTGGTGGTCTTGGGTCATGGAGGGTGATCTGTAGCAGGCCACAATTTGCACTGCAGATTTGCCCGATGTTAGTTGCACATGGATGATCTCAGAGGTATCATGCTGCGCCACTATCCTGGAGGTTTGAGTATCCTTGATAAATATGGATACACCCCCTCCTTTTGTGTTTCGGTCCATGTTCTTTGGCCAAAATGTGTGGTATGAGTTGTAGCCCAGTAGTGCTGGAGTGGTCTCTGGAGCCTTGAACCAGGTTTCAGTTACTGCACAGATGTCGACATTCTCCATACTTAGGAGTGCTTCGAGCGCATGCATTTTGATATTTAAACTCCTGGCGTTGAGTAGCATAACCCTCAGTTTTTAACTTGTGCTGTTTACGGTGGTGGGTTTGAATTTTGAGCCTTGCCTAAAAAATGCACTATGGGGGCAGCAAGTGCCTTGGCCAGTATTCGAAAGCCAAGGGGTGACAGGTGCAAGCCGTCTCTTGAGAAGCAACGTGGCTTGTCGAGCATGTCATCCCAGGCTGAATGACACTGGATCCCCTTTGAATGACACCAGAAGCTTAGCCAATTGTTGAAATTGATCATTTTTTCTTTAAACTGAGGTATCATTCTTGGTGAGGGCAGGATGCTACTCAGGGTCAGGGTCATACCCGCCTTGGCTACATGATCAGAGAGCTCTTCCATGTCTCTTTTCATGTAGTCCAGGGAGGTACATCTCAAGTCATTCACACAAACATGAACAATGACAGAATCATATTTGTACTTGTTCTGGAGTGACCAGAGTGCTTGTGTTATGTGGCGGATTCTGGCTCCCGATAGGCAGCTAACAGTAACCTTCTCCTTGTCCAGCCTAGTGAGTGGGGTGTCAGTGTGCCTGACTATTGAGTCACTTATTACGAGTGTGTTAGGTATGTTATTTCACCTTATGGGCTGTGATTGTGCGGCACGTTGATTTTGTGTTTTATGTGTTGTCTGGTTTGTGACGGGAGGTGCAGGTTTTGTGGGTGTCTGCTTTGGAGCTCACTGATGCTTTTACAGGTTTTTATTTAGAGCCTCCGAGTATGATTTCATGTATTTATGTGTATTTTTTGCCAGTGCTGGTTTAGTAGGTCTATGTGAGGCTGGAGGTGTGGTACAAGTGTTAACCTTCTCCTCATGACTGTCTGTTCCAGTCTTGGGTGGAGAGACCTTAGCCTCCAGTTTGGCTGTATAATTGCATCTCTCGCATATGTTAGTGTTTTGTGGTAGGAGGAGAGGGCTGTCTGTGTACATGAGGCAGTTGTAACATTGCCTCAGGATACCCAGATTCACCAGCTGGACTGGAGAGTACACCTGAAGTTGCACTTTGGTCATGCCTGAATAGTAGGGTGAGCTGCTTAGTCGCTTGGTTGGTGAGGGGTGGATAAAGAGCCTTGCCCTGCTGGGCAGTCAAGTGTCAGGGTATATTAATGCTTGCTATTAGGTTTGAGCAAGTGCTGGACTGTAGGAAGCTTTTTGAGTGCTTAGGTTGAGAGTTAGACTAGTTTCAAGTGAAAAACTGAAGAGGAGACTTAGTGGAGCTGGGAATAATTTAACCCTAGCTAACCGGTGCTGCCTGGTGCACAAAACCGTGCAAACGTTACTAACTTCTGGGCTGGAACCACTCCTCTAGGGACAGATGGCTGCTCAAAGTTCCCCTCTCTCACATGTGAACAGAGAAACTTCCCTCTATCCAAGTAAGGTATGGGCAACTCAGAAACTTGTAACACAGCCCTGAATTCAGCACTGGCCTGAAAACTGGACTATACTAGCTTAGAAAGGCAGGAAACAAGATTTAAATGACTACAATTGATCAGAAAAGGCTATCACACTTTAGTGTGTAGCCTACAATAGTTAAACAATTTATTTAAACAAAAAACAACTTTTTAAAAGTGCAGGCAGTCAAATAAGTACAATATGTGAAAAAAAACAAGCTTTTAAATCACAATAAGTGCTGGAAAATCACCCTTTAGGCGGAAAACAGTTAAGTACAGCAAGAAAATACAGAAAACTGATATTCAATCACTCCAAAGTCTCTCTTTTAAGCTAGAAGGCTTGTATCAGTTTAAGGCTTTCTAGTGCTTTCCAGTAGGTTAGTTACAGGAAAGATGGGAAACAAGTGCAGATGTGGTCTTTTAAACCAGAAAGTTGAAAGAGATGGACAACTTCCCGAATGATCAATAAACTACAATTCCTGGGCCAAGAACCACTCCTCTTGTGGTAGCAGGCTATCTAGTACTTACCACTCCCACTGATAAGCTAGAAGGCTGCACTCCAACAGAAAGGCTTGGAGGGCTAAGAAGCTTATAAACAGTCCTAGAAACAGAAAATCTGTACCTGGACTAGACTAGTTATAGGAAAGGTAGAGATCAAGTGCAAACACGGGCTTTAAAACCAGAAAATTGAGAGAGATGGAAAAAACTGCCCAAACGGCCAATAAACTACAATTTCTGGGCCAGAACCACTCCTATTGTGGTAGATAGGCTACCTAGTGCTTACCACTCCCACTGATAAGCTAGAAGGCTTCCCTCCAACACAGAAAGGCTTGCGGGGCTCAGAAGCTTACCAACAGTCCTGGATACAGCAACTCTGTATCTGAACTAGGCTAGTAACAGGAAAGGTGGGAAACAGCACAAGTGTGGCTTTTAAACCAGAAAGTTGAAAGAGATGGGAAAAAACTGCCCAAACAGCCAGTAGCTACAATTTCTGGACCAGGAACCACTCCTCTTGTGGTAGATAGGCTACCTAATGCTTACCACTCCCACTGATAAGCTAGAAGGCTTCCCTCCGACATAGAAAGGCTTGGGGGGCTCAGAAGCTTACAAAGAGTCCTGGATACAGCAAATCTGTACCTGGACTAGTTCAGTTACAGGAAAGGTGGGGAACAAGCGCAAACATAGGCTTTTAGGCTAAAATGTTGAAAGATTGACAAGTAGTGGTGTGTTTGTATAAGGCACTAGTTTCCTTTTTAATTTTTATGTCATTTCTGTGTTCATAGATCCTTTCTTTCAAATGACATTCCGTTTTGCCCACGTAGTAACATGAGCAGTGGCAACAAGTTGCCAAATACACCACCATGGAGGTATAACAATTCCCCCTACAAAATTTTACTACGGTATTCAAACCATTATTTAGAATAATACTGCTAGAAGTATTAATGTAAGAACATTGGGCACATCTGCCACATGGGTGGGTACCCCTGGAGTTTTTAAAGGAATAATCTCTTCCTTCCAGAGTTCTTTTGAAATTATTACCTACTCGATGAATAAAGGTAGGTTGGTTACCTATGATATCCATAATTTCAGTGTTAGTTTTTAAAATAGACCAATTTTGGTGTAGGATTTTTTTGAAAATTGAAGAAAAGTTGTTGTGTTGAATGGAACAAAATCCAGAAAATTCGTGAGATGTATCTTCTGGTGTTTCCGTATTCAAGGTGGGGTGACCAAGTAAAGGTTTGAAACGTGTGCCCCACCCTTGGTATACTTCTGTCAAAGTGTTATCTACTAAAACCTTGGGATACCCCCTTTCACTAAACATTTTACCCAGTTTGGTGAATTCTTGTGTAAGATCATTTAAGTTAGAAGTCATCCTAGCCACTCTGACAGCTTGCCCTTTTATAATACTTTTTTTCTGAAAGTAAGGGTGTTGACTGTCAAAGTGGAGATAACTGTTACACCAAGTTGGTTTCCTATACACCTGGGATTTAAAACCACTAGAGGTTTTTGAGAGTGTAATGTCTAAATAGTTAATAGATTCCCTGTTGGCTTGATAGGTAAAGGACAACCAGGAGGTGGATTGATTGATATAAGACATAAATTGGTCCAGCTCGTCTTGGGTCCCTTCCCAAATGACAAAAATGTCATCCAGAAATCTAAAATAAGCTTTAATTTTGACAAAAAAGCACTCTCAAAAATGTACAAGGTTTCCCATTCTAAAAGCACCAAGTTAGCGTAAATGGGGGCGCAGGCTGCCCCCATGGCTACCCCACTAACTTGTTTGTAAAAAACACCTTCAAAGTTAATAAAATTATTGTCTAAAACAGTTTCCATTAATTCTAACAATAAACATTTCCTGTCTGGTGTTAGTTCTGAGTGTTTATGAATACTAGCTTCAAAGTATTCAAAACCATCCTTCCTGGGGATACAAGTAAATAAGTCTTTCACGTCAATAGTGATGAAAAGACTGTCTTTAGTCCACAACCCATTGTTAATTCTTCCTAAAAAATCCCATGAGTCCTTGATAAGGTGTTTATGTTGTTTTACAATATTTTTGAAATTCTGATCCACAAATACTGCTAGAGGATGAGTTTTGGATCCACGGGCGGAAACAATGGGTCTGAAAGGTGGTTCAATAATGTTCTTATGTACTTTTGGTATCCCAAAGAAACCAGGAATAATGGGGTGGAGTTGCCGAAGAAAGTGATAAGTAGTCTGATTGATACGTTGTTCAACCAGGTATTCTTCTAGAAGGGAATCTATTCTGTTGTAAGCCGTGTGAATCTCATTTAGAGACACCAAACAATAAGTTTCCTCTTGTGCCAAGATGTTACTTATAGCTTTTTTGTAATCATTTTGTTGGAAAATTACCAATCCTCCACCTTTGTCTGGTTCCATGAAGCGTAGATTTTTGTTGTGTTTTAAATTCTCTAATAAATTAGCTTCTTCCAATTTCAAGTTGTAATTCTGCCAAAAACCATTGGTGTTTTTACCATATGTTTCATATATTTCTTTGGTAACTATATTTTCGAATGTGTTAAGCAAAGGGTGAAGGGGAGGGTTGTATACACTCCTTCTAGTAGAAACATGGTTAACATTGTCCCCAAAAGTCTTGTTAGCGACCCCTTTGTTGTGTAAAATTTTAAGATTTAATTTCCTAAGGAACAGTTTTAAATCAATCAAAATTTGGACCAGGTCTCCTTTAAAACTCTTTATAAATTTGAAGCCTTTGGAGAACAGGTTGAAATGGGTTTTATCCAATAGTAAGTCAGTATAGTTGTATATTTTGTATCCACAATATTCAAAAACGATTCCATTGTTATGGGTGATTATAGCATCTATCTCTCCCTGTTCCCCCTGTATCCCCTGTAATTCCAATCCTGGTTTTTTGAAAGGGAGTCTATATTGGTTGCATTTTGATGCTTGTGGGCTAGACGTTCTGACCTCCGGGGTCCTAAAAAAACTTCATTGGGTTCTTGAAAAGAGTCCAATTCATCTAAGGAGCTAGAATGAGCCACAAATGTGTCCCTGTGATGATTTTTGTCATCAAATGAAACCCTTACATTTCTCATATTCTGTCTATTGTTGGGAGGTATGGTAACTGTTCTCCTGTTGTACCCCTCCCTAAATCTAATTGGAACAGTTTGAGTGTTAACATTAGGTAATGGATAACATTTACCGGTCTCATATTGCCCCTTGTCCCTGTAATACTTCTTTTGTTTTCTTTCAAAAACTTTTTCAACTTTTCCATTAATTCTTTCTAAAGTTCTTTCAAAAAATTCCTTATATTGGTCAAACAACAAATCGTTAATAATAGAAAAATGTAAATTATTAATTTCTGCCAATAACGTTTTTAAATGCACTTCATTATATTTAATAAGCTTTAAAATTAATGAAAACCCACATTCATCAAAAAAGCTTTGAAATTCTTTAATAATATGGTCAGTGTAGGCAATACCAAAGGGGTATTTGTGAAAACGCAGTCCCTGTGGGACTATCTTGTTGTTTAAACATAGGTGAAGGTAACTGTTTTCAATTTCCAGACATTTAAACTTATACAGCAGTTTTTCAAACTTAAAAATACAGTCTTTTAAACTGAAAACATTGTTCTCATCTTCATTAGGAAATTTCGATGCAACAACAGCGTTCCCCTTATGGGAATAAGTAGAAAAGACAAACTTCTTTTCTATTAGACCTTTGTAGGAAGTTTTACAAACGGAATCAGTCCCTGGAGCAAAGCGTGAAGCAGAGGCGACTGTACCGGTAATTTCACAGTCTTTGAAGGAATGAGTCACAGTACCTTTAGAGTTAGTTGGTCTTGGAAACCCTCGAAAATCTCCTGCATCCGAGGTAGTTTGGTCTAAAATAATGTCCTTGGTCGTCGGAGCGCCAAAATTCGTGTTTTTCCTTCTCCTAGGCTGGCCCTCACCTGTGGTGCTTGTTCCTTCCCCAACATCTTCGTGTGTGGAAGTAGGTGATGATGTCACAGCCTGCGCCCCCATTTACGCTAACTTGGTGCTTTTAGAATGGGAAACCTTGTACATTTTTGAGAGTGCTTTTTTTTGTCAAAATTAAAGCTTATTTTAGATTTCTGGATGACATTTTTGTTATTTGGGAAGGGACCCAAGACGAGCTGGACCAATTTATGTCTTATATCAATCAATCCACCTCCTGGTTGTCCTTTACCTATCAAGCCAATAGGGAATCTATTAACTATTTAGACATTACACTCTCAAAAACCTCTAGTAGTTTTAAATCCCAGGTGTATAGGAAACCAACTTGGTGTAACAGTTATCTCCACTTTGACAGTCAACACCCTTACTTTCAGAAAAAAAGTATTATAAAAGGGCAAGCTGTCAGAGTGGCTAGGATGACTTCTAACTTAAATGATATTACACAAGAATTCACCAAACTGGGTAAAATGTTTAGTGAAAGGGGGTATCCCAAGGTTTTAGTAGATAACACCTTGACAGAAGTATACCAAGGGTGGGGCACACGTTTCAAACATTTACTTGGTCACCCCACCTTGAATACGGAAACACCAGAAGATACATCTCACGAATTTTCTGGATTTTGTTCCATTCAACACAACAACTTTTCTTCAATTTTCAAAAAAATCCTGCACCAAAATTGGTCTGTTTTAAAAACTAACACTGAAATTATGGATATCATAGGTAACCAACCTACCTTTATTCATCGAGTAGGTAATAATTTCAAAAGAACTCTGGAAGGAAGAGATTATTCCTTTAAAAACTCCAGGGGTACCCACCCATGTGGCAGATGTGCCCAATGTTCTTACATTAATACTTCTAGCAGTATTATTCTAAATAATGGTTTGAATACCGTAGTAAAATTTTGTAGGGGGAATTGTTATACCTCCATGGTGGTGTATTTGGCAACTTGTTGCCACTGCTCATGTTACTACGTGGGCAAAATGGAACGTCATTTGAAAGAAAGGATCTACGAACACAGAAATGACATAAAAATTAAAAAGGAAACTAGTGCCTTATACAAACACACCACTACTTATCAATCTGTCCCTTCATTTAAATTTGGTATTATAGATAAAATGTTGAAAGAGATGGAAAACAGCCTAAACGGCCAATAAACTACAATTTATGGGCAAAAACCCACTCTTTCCATGGTAGATAGGCTATCTGATGCTTACCACTCCCACTGATAAGCTAGAAGGTTTCCCTCCAACACAGAAAGGCTTGGGGAGGTGCTCAGAAGCTTACAAAGAGTCCTGGATACAGGCAAATCTGTACCTGGACTAAACTAGTAACAGGAAAGGCAGGAAACAAGCACAAACACAGGCTTTTGAATCAGAAGGTTGAAAGAGATGGAAGAGCTTCCCAAACAGCCAATAAACTATCATTTCTGGGCCAGAAACCTCTCCTCCTGTGGTAGATAGGCTGCCTAGTGTTTACCACTCCCACTGATAAGCTAGCAGACTTCCCTCCAATACAGAAAGGCTTGGGGGGCTCAGGAGCTTACAAACAGTCCTGGATATAGCAAGTCTGTATCTGGACTAGACAAGTTACATAAAAGGCAGGAAACAAGCTAGGAATTTTTTTTTTTTACAGAAAAGCAGCTAAAACAGCAGTAAAGGCAATTCAAATGCATTGCAGGCTAGCACACGTGTATCAATATTACGGCAAATACAGTTTAATTAAAAGCAATTAAATTAACAAATGACTAAAAAACAAGTGCAGAAGGCATTAAATTAGAAGGCTACTAACAAGCAGTAATAAGTGCAGAGTAAGAACAACTGAACAGATAACAGCATGCAGAGCAGCAACTAAGACAGTTACAGTAAGAGCAGCTGAATATATATATATATATATATTTTTTTTTTTTTTTTGAGGGAGGGAACACAGCAGGATTAAGAGGCTACAGGGGTTGTCCTTCCTGAATGCTCTCTTTGTACACAGTAGGAGTGCCTGAAATCAGAATATGATCTCATTGCACTCAGTTGAGTTAGCAAATGAGATAGGCCCAGAAGGAGTATCCAAATACAAACGCACAAGAGGGGCGTGCAGTTTCAAAGCCACCAAGATTAACACCAAAACAAGAACAGAGTGGGTGGGAGAAACACAGTGGAGACAACAAGAGACAGAACCAATACAGCACCACTATAAATAATAGGCATGTGTATAAATACAGCACAGTGCAAATTAAGTTGCAAAAAGTGTACTTATCAGTTTGAAATAGATCCCATTTCTGCAGCTCACAACAAATTTATCAGCTTTCCAGGAGTTCACAGAAATGCAGTCTGTATTGGAATTACAGCAAGATACACCTCAGGCAATGACTAACAGCTAGGATGTGGGCTGGCTCAACAACCCCCTCCCTGAAACTAGCTTGAGCTACCCTGAGAAAAAAATACAGTGGAGACAACAAGAGACAGAACCAATACAGCACCACTATAAATAATAGGCAAGTGTATAAATACAGCACAGTGCAAATTAAGTTGTAAAAAGTGTACTTATCAGTTTGAAATAGATTCCAATGCTGCAGCTCACAGCAAATCTATCAGCTTTCCAGCAGTTCACAGAAATGCAGAGATAAGGCTATTTAAAGTGTCAGGATGGAAATTGGAGAGGTTGTGGCATACAGTGTATGTATGTGGTCTGACAGTATGATGGAAAAATCTAAGTACTTTGACAGGTGAATGATCACTTAGTGAGTCTGGGAGGGAATGGGGATAATGATATTTATTAGGATGGGAAACTAATATCTAGTCTGTTATAGATTTAGAACTGGTTGGTTTGTTTATGTGTGTAGTGTGTTGTCTTTTGGCTTTTCCCGGTTAGGGGACGCCACAGCAGAACTCTGGTCCACTAATAATTGGCAGTAGATTTTCATGAACGCAGAGGTGCCAGCTCGACGTTCAACCTTCAACGAAGGCATGCCCATTTATGCATGTCTTTTGAATGCCCACCCAACCACGGGGAGGACATGCAGACTCCACACAGAAGGCACTCCCCGCACTCCAGCTGAGAACTGAATGGGAGAGCCTCTTGCTGTGAGGCAACAACGCTACCACTGCACCACCGCAGAAGTATTGTTTTTGTTTATAGTAATGGAGATAATATGGGAGAAACTGTGGAGATTAATACAAGTGCTGGGAGTGTCACTGGTCAGCAGTAGCCAATTTATGTTGACATCCTCCAGTATAATAGTTTCATGGGCAATGTTATGTGATAGCCTGGATAGGATATTTTGCAGTAGAGTGATGTTGTCACCTGGAGAAATGTATATTGCTGCTACAGCCATGGTGTTGTGATCATTTCATTTGCAGTTAATGATGAGGAGTTCATCAGGTAAGAATGAAGGGGGTGGGTTTGTGAGGGGGGGATAGTGAGGTTATTTGTGTAGATTATAGTCACCCCTCCCCTTTTTTCTTTAGTCTGTCGAGGCATAGGATATTGTAGCCTGTGCTGAGGAACCCTTTGTCAGTGGTGTGAGGCTTCAACCTTGTTTCAGTGAGAGAGATTGTATCAGGGTGTGCTGTGACATCCAAGCATGGAATTCAATAGTTTGGTTGAGTACGCTTCAGATGTTCACAGAATATAGTGACAAGTGAGTCTTATGAAGTTTGGGGGTAGACATGGTGTGGGAAGTAGGACCAGGTTTAGGATGAATGTCTCCAGCTAGGAGCAAGATGCTTGATAGGTGAGTTGAGCCATGGAAACAGAGATAATATAAGTGATATTTAGGTTGGTTGTAGGGGTTGCTGAGGTGGTTGTGTGGAGCTTGATTTTGGTAAGGGAAGAATTGTTAGTTAGAAAGAGAGATGGTTCAATTTTGATTGAGCATGATTATTGGGAGAAAGGAGTAATGTGAACAGAGGTAGGGCAAGGATATACTGGTTTTAGATAGTTGTTCTAGGATGTGAGGTTGTATAAGATGATTAGAATGATTATGATTAGGAAAGGTAGGAGCATGATGTGCAGGTTGAAGTATAGTAGTACATTCAGTATAAAGAGAGGATTTGTGGACTGGAGGGTAGTGCATTAGAACAGTAGTAAGAGTGAGTTGGAGGGGAGAAAGTATAAAGGTTAGGTGAAGGTAATGTGTTAGAGAAAGGGTTTTTGTAACAATGAAGGAAGGGAGTAAAGTTATGGAGATGTGATATGTGAGGGAGTTTATGTGTGGTGATTATAATGTGTTATAGTGGTAGGGTGTGTATAGGAATTGGTTGGGTGCAGTACTTAATTGGTGCAGTGTAGTTGAGGGTGTAAGTAGGGAGAGGTAAATTTGGATGGATAAGGTCTGGACAGTTATAGAGAGGGGATGAGAGAAAGAGATATGTTGCAGGTTGCAGAGAAAGTGGGAAGGTTAATTATTATAGGTGTATAAGTATAAAAGTGGGAGGGAATGGGGGTAGGGAGGGGAGTGGAGCGGAGTGAGACTGAGCATAGCGGGGTTTAAGGGAGTAAGCTGAGCATGGCCTCAAAGAACCAAAACATTAGAAAAAACAATCTGTGAGCAGTGGACTTTTGCAGGTCAGTGAAAATGCTGATACTTCTTTGTAGGTCCAAAATCCATGTTAATTAAAATGAGTTTGTTCAAGTTGCTTGTCACTGTCTAGAGGAAGGTTTTGTATGAGGAAAATGAAAGGGTGCAGAAAGAGTACACAATGAGATTATAGTATAAGGGAAGCTAACTGGGCTACCTTCTTATAAAATGGGGCTACCTTCTTATAAAATGGACCTTCTTATAAAATGGACTTGCTACCAAAATCTTATACAGGGTGTAAACACTAGCTCAGTCCACTAGTAAAGATCAGATTAATCATATTAGTAAAATGTTTTTTTAATTTTCCATGGTTTCCCAAAAACATATAGTGGCCTAGTCACATCAAAATGCCCAGCCATCCATATTTAAAACAGTTATTTATTGGATTATGCATATAATCCATCTGGAAAGAGCTAAACCTAGAGTTCATGACTGGCAAGAGATAAAGGATGATATGGCATGCTACTTCAGTTACAAATAACAAGAGGTGGGTAATGCATAGCAACTGCTTTCAATATAAAATATATAATCCTACAGAACCAGAGTATATACAAATATCGTAAAGATTTCAGAAATTTGATTAATAAACATTTAAATTTTAAAAATGGATCAACTTAATTAGCTCATTCTGTGTTATTAAAGGAGACTTAGAAGGCTGCTAATGATATAAAATGATTAAAAAAAGATAAGATTTTCTAGGTTGGTATAACCTTTTCACATGTTAAGAACACTGAAATAATATTAGAGGAATTTGCTTTAAGCAAATAAGGAAACTTTATAAATATTTTAGGGGTCAGATTTTTTATGTATGGGAAACTGGAAGAAGTAAATGAATTAGCAAACTTACTAAACTGCCCGTGTAAAATTTTGTTTAATAATAAAACTATAGTAACTCAATATTGTCTTTTTTATATTCAGTATTACTAGAGTGCAAGCTTAACTTGAATGGAAAATTCTGGACATTTATTATTATACAGAGGTTTTCTTACCTTAGACTAATTAAGTAACTTCATATATATATTGTTAGACATGTGGAGCTAAGGAAAATGGAAGCATGTTCTATTTGATTACAAAACATTACAAAATGATTGGGGAAATGGGTTCTTAAGATAAACTCTATGGTCTGATATTTTTTACTGAACAGAAATATGGGGCTGTATAATAATTCCATGCAGACTTGTATAAAGGAAAGTCAGTACTTTATCTTGAATTATTATTATTAACCATAACAAGGAAAATCAATCACTAAGATGGTTAGAAAATATACTTCCTTCCTTCTCAGAATTGTTGTTTTCCTTAAAGTCTGTATATGACAAAGAAACAGAGTTATTAAAGTTAAGATCTGTTAACAAACCAATAAATCTTAAATATTGGCCTAAAATCTCAGGACTTCTAGAAAAATGTATAAATTAATAATGCAACTCTTTTATTTTTAAATTGATTTCACCACACATATATTTTTGTCTTATTTCTGTCTGACAGCTTGAATAATAAATTTGCTTAAAAATGAAAAATGAAAAAAGAGAAAAAACAGTACAAAGCTTATTGTTCATAGGTTCATAGGTGTGCACTAGGCCAATGGCCCTGGTGCCTTTACAAGCCTAGCCCATAGGATTACCCTGGCATCATGCCACCTGACCTTAGTTCCCAGTACCTCTGTTGAGTAAAGTCACTGGAGTGATCCCTGGGGTGAATTTTCTATTTCCCATCCACTCATCAAGATTTCTCTTGAAGAGGGCCAGTTTCATAAGCTAATCATTATGGCCATACACTGAAAATATTGTATGCAGTTATTGTAAAATGTGTGATAAGTGCATCGTGTTTTATGAACAACTTTGATTAAAAATTACTCAAAAAGAAATGGTTCATCATTGAAATTCATAAAAGACTTTGTTTACTCTTAAAATGTTGTTAATGTGATATTATATAAACTTTCAGCCAATAAAGACATTAGAAAAATTTAGAAAACCAGACCTGTCCATTTGCTACATGTTCAAAGTAAATATATGATAGACTTTTGAAGACTAGTTCTATAATTCTTGATAACAAATATTTGTTTGTCTCTAAGAAGATTGGACTCATTGTAGAATTTTAGATTATTTTATATCTTTCTTTGAGTGAGAGGTTTTATTTTTAGTGTAATGTGAGACACTCTTCACCCCCCATTCTCATATAATTACTTTGCTACATGGTTGGAAAGGGGGGAAGGGGGTAGTAATTTCAAAGAATCAGCAGCTCATATATTCAGCTCTGTGGACTAAGCAGACAAGCAACATGTATTTTAGCTTCTGTATGGTATAGTAATCTATCTAACACACCAGGCCTTGGTGGGGCAATCATATGAAGAAGAAAAGAACATCAGACATGCCTTTCTATTTCAGGTGAGATGGTCACAGTGATTGCCAATATGCTGAAGAGACTACCTATGAGAGACCTGGTAAGAGAAGCACAGATCTGAATTGTAAGCATTGTATGTATATGGTAGCTATATCTCTAAAAACCAAGATGAAGAGAATTACAAGCAGGATGTAGCTGAAACAGCAGCTGCTGTTGCCACTTCAACCATAGATGCAAACCTTCCAGTCACTAATATTAATAGCCTCAAAAAATGCAATCAAGCCCCTGCACATAGACCTGTACAGAAGCATTAACATGATATGATGGTGTAAATAAAGAAGCTGATAAATGCTAAAACAAGCACATATTAAAACTAGCCCTGGAGGTGAAGAAAACTGTGACAGAGTAGAAGAATTAAGTATACAAAGGATAGAAAATCATAAGACACTTAAATAATATGTCAAACACAAATAATTCACGTTTTAATTTTTTATTACTTAGAAGAAGTGGCAACAAGGAAGCAGGCTACAGTAAAATTAAAGCAGGAACAATGATGCTAAAGCTGCTGTGCTATATCTAAGTACCTTTACAAAAATAAGTACAAGATTACTGAGAATAAAAAAATAATATCCCAAAATCTGGGAGACTGTCACAATATTAGGTTACTTTAATGAGAAATATGTCAAATGTACAGGTTAGTTTAGTACAGTAAACAAAAAACATATTTATTAATAAGACCTTCAAAAATGTAATGAGTCTTTGCTCTATAACCAAAAATGAATATGTTTGTAATGCTTTTTTTTAATTTTTTAATGTAATGACAGTTTTTTTTTTAATATGAGATGAGAGGGAATCACTCATTCATTCATTCACTCATTCATTTTTCCAGTATCTGCTTTAGATTATTCAGAGCAGCAGGGGAAATCAAAACCTGTCTTGGAAAACAATAAGCATAAGGTATGAAACCAACATTTACAACATTTACATTTCATTAACAATTGAAAACAAGGTCATCTACAAGGTCATATGGCATAATTTGTTCCAGGCTTGGGACACTGTGCATTTGTAGAGTAGTTTGCCTGTTTCTATTAGGTTTGTATATGTCAAGGAGTTGATCAGAGCTATGGAGAGTACAAGTAGAGTATAGAGGGAGGGTCTATATTAAATCAGCGAACGATTAAAATAGCCAATGCTGATTTATTGACCCTTTGGTAGTGAAAGCTGACAATCTGGAAGACATGGGACAGCAATTTTTTTCCCAGGGAAAAAAAATTGCTGGGCCGTTTTCTGGACTTTGCCATTTCCTCCACTGTGGTGCAATCTTGAAGTTAGTCTATTTAATTAGGGATTAGGGGGATGTGGGGGGCACAACCCCCCACATGGGGGCATGAGGTGAAGCCCCCCACTTTATTTTGTGTTTTGAACTTTTATTTATTTTTGTGTTTTTTTGTGCAACAGAGATTTTTTTCCCCCTGGGTAAAAATCACTGTTCTGTGTCTTCGAGATTGTCAGCTTTTGCTCTTAAAGGGTTGATAAATTAGTGCTCCCTATTTTAAGCGTTCGCTGATTTAATATAGACTCTAGAGGGATACTAGAGAGGAGTGGGAAGGACAGGATAAGATTTATTTAGTAAGGAGTGAGTGATTTGTAGCTGGGATAGAAGCAGTAGTTGGGGGAATTCAAGCCATTGGAGTTGTTTTAATGCAAGGCGGTGGTGAGACTTGTATGTTAGTCATTGGCATATGTTTGTTTAAGTTTCCTTATTAAAGTGGATTGTAGATGTGTAAATACTGGAGAGGTGTAGCGAAGGCAGGGAAGGAGGAATGCAAGTGCAAGAAAAGGTTTTTCAAACGACCCCTTCTATACCTCACGGATGTTATGGTGATATGTGGTCGGATAGCTGTTATTATCCTGTTCTGTGCCTTGAAGTAAACCCCAAATATATCCCAAACTTTACTGAAGGCAAACACTCAAATCAGACAGAGTACAAAATTAAAAATGCAGCTTGAGTGCCCCCAACTACTGAATCACTGTGGAACCCTGGCAGCTTGGTTTTCGAAGTAAACCGAAAATATATCCCAAACTTCACTGAAGGGAAATAGTCAAATCAGACAGAGTACAAAATTAAAAGCACAGCTTGAGCACTCACAACTACTGAATCACTGTGGAACCCTAGTGGTTTGTTTTGTGTATGTTTACATCTAATCATTTTAAATTATAGTCTGGCCACCTACCTAATACTTTACAAACTGTGTCATAGTAACTATAGCACATCACCTGAAGCCATAACACCCCCCCCCACTTACTTTTACTCTGTCTCTCCCTTATCTTTCTCCGGCTAATGTTCTCACACCTATTTTACATGTAGTTATGTGCTATTCTTCACAACAGCTACCACGTTGATATAGGACTACTTTTCCTGGAAACTACACTGAATTGAGGTACCAAGCAGTTACTATAACTAAGAATCCAGAAACAGTACCCCGGAAAGGAAAAAAAAGTACTCTCACACTCCAAGAGCAAACTTTAATATAAAATATTCCAACACATTAACACTTTACAGACACTGGGTTTTCATCCCTGTTAAACAGACTTCTTCAGATGTGGACCTTACAGAATCACCTAATTATTATAACCCATATAATTATTCAATTAGATTGCATGAACCAATAACAGTGCTACTGTTAGGTAGTGTAAGGTCCACATCTGAAGAAGTCTCTGCAACAGGGAGAAAAATGCAGTGTCTGTAAAGCATTTATGTGTTGGAATATGTTATATTAAAGTTTGGTCTTGGAGTATGAGAGCACTGTTTTTTCCTTTCCGATGTACGGTTTTAGGATTACTTTTCCATTGCTTGTTTTTTTCCAGGTCTTTCCCGCTCTAGTATCTATTCCTTCTTATTCTTCCTAGTTGCCTCCTGTCACATTTCCTGTCTTACTGGGTGTAATTAAGTTACTCTTTTCTAACTCAGCAATTTCTCGAAGACTCCGGATACCAAATTGACATTATACACTTACAGATAGTCTGTGTATTCAAATACTGTTCCAAAGAAGGTCCAACCCACTCCGTTTGGCTTTGCTATGCTCGACCTAACTCCACTCCTCTATTCTACACCCATTTCCACCCACCCCACTTTCATTAAATTTATACCTAACCTAACCACACCCATGTTCTCCACAGCCAATCCTCACCCACCTTCCCAGAATTTTCAATACTCCCACCTACCAACTCCACACCCTCATCTCATTTCTCTCTACACATCCACCATACCCACAAATCATGCACTTCCTCTTCTCCATTCTTACTAATTCGCTGCTTCTCCACTTTCTTTACCTCACCTGCAACTGCACCTCCCCCCACACATACCAACTCAAACATCTCCACTCACCAATACTACCACTATCCACACTCCACTCACAATCCAACATGTATATTAACATTAACCCACAACTATTCAATCACACAACCAGTCTTCTCTCACCTCTTAAACACTTACACACCCACCATCCTAGTTCACCACCCACCAAATACCACAAACTAACAATCAAACTTAGACTTCTTCTACTATACTCCATTTCACAAATAAAACTGTGTGCTGACATCCATCCCATTCCCAACCCTGATCCCAATGACATCAACTCACCATGTCTACTATCTTCCTCATGTCCCAGACCTACAACCAGTAACCAATCTAGCACACATTCTCATCCCTACTCCCTTTCACAAATCTTCTAACTCTGATCTACTCCTTCTTAATATCAACCTCCATCATAAATAAAACCAGTGAATTCCACACTACCCTAGCCACCTACTCACCAGACATAGCCATGATAACCGAAACCTGGCTAAAGCCTCATATTATAGACAGTGAAATTTTCACTACAGGCTATAACATTATAAGACAGAGTTAACAAACATGGAGGTGGTTGGTGTTGCTGTTATGTTTAAAGACCCCCTTCAAAGTCGTACAACTAACCTGCACCCCCCGATCTACCCAACTCTGAAATAATGGCTACTTGCCTTGAAATCAACCAAAACAAAGCTATAATTATCATAAGGCACCTATCTTCCACCTGGCAATAACCTTCCCAGCATAGAAAATATACTTCACCGGGAAGCTACCAAATTCACCCAAGAAACTATTGTGCTTGGTGACTTTAACCTGGATTGGCAAACCTGCACATTAAATAGCACATCCAGTTTTATAACTCTTTTCAACTTCACCCAAACAATAACCTGTCCAACCCAAACATCAAACACACCAACAAGCAATCAGCATTAGACTGGATCCTAACTAACAAACCTAACCTAAGTTATCAAGACGGTTGCCTACCTGACACCCTCAGCGATCACTCTCCAACCTTTCTTTACAGAAAGCGTGTGCATACACAAAGCATCATCATTTATAAATACATCATTACAAAGAAAAATTTCTTCCACTCTAATTTTAACCTCCTACTCCAACAATATGACTGGGTACCACTTAAACACCTACAGTTAGATGCTGCTGTGCAGTACTTTAACAAAACCTTCCTTTCAATCCTCAATACTCTTCTCCCCACTAGAAAATTGTGTACTAAATCTAAGCCACTCCCATGGCTAACCAAAGACACCAAACTACTAATGAAGCGTAGAGTTAAAGCCTGGTCAGCATAGCATACTTCCAAAGACAAAGCTGACCTCTTAACTTATCAGCAACTAAGGAACCTAACCAAGAAGCAGATCAGAAAAGACAATCATACTTCCTATCATGTTAACAGAAACACATACACAACCCTCAAACTTCTGGCAATCCATCAACCAGCTCATTTACCCTGGTCGTACCTCTACCCCACCCCCAGTCATGGCAAACAACTCAGACCTTATCTAAACACAATTCAGCAGTCACTTCATACCATAACCTCCCTATTATGCAACCAACCCTCCCAGACACTCTCTGTCCTTGCCTCTTCCCCAGATACTCACAACCCTTTCTCCTTTCACCCATCCAAACTAATTATATAAAGACACTCTTAACCAAATTTAATCCTTGCTGCATAGCTGCTGACAAACTCCTAAATGATTTCCTAAAATCTGCCACCCCATTTATTGCATAGCCCATTTCAATCTTGATTAATTGCTCTATTAAAGAACAATATGTTCTACTTCTTTGGAAAACATCTCATATTATACCCCTCCACAAAGGTGGTCCCTCCAAAGAATTTACTGTCGCCCCATAGCCATCGTTTCCACCCTTGTCAAAGTCCTAGAAAAATGTATCCATGACCAAATCCTGAATGGCTTCCTAAACAATAATCTCCTTTCCAGTTTACAGCATGGCTTTAGACCCAAACATAGTACCAGCACTGCCCTCCTTACTTTCACTAACACCATGCATCACCTCTTGAATGAAGGCCAACTTGTGTCTTCCATCTTTCTCATTATGTCCAAAGCCTTTGAATTATATCCCACCAGCTACTGCTGAATGAACTGTCCTCTTATGGCCTCAGTCCTTCAACCTTACCTTGGTTCCATAGCTATCTTTCCAATCAATGATGCCACAAAATGGGAACATTCTCTTTCCCCCCTACTCCCCATCGCTGCAGACAGACCCTAAGGTTCTGTACTCTGTCCTCTTCTCTTTATCATATTCACAAACAATCTTAGTTCTGCAACTCATCTAGCTTCCAGAGTACAGTGTGCTGATGATACTACCATTTTCTGCTCTGCCTCCTCAACCCATGAACTCCAGCTAAAAATGCAATCATCTCTTCAGGACATCAAAACATACCTCTCTCAGCACCAACTCATTTTAAATCCCAAGAAAACCAAATCATAGTTTTCAGTAACAGAAAACCCAAATCTTCCCTACCCCCTCTATCAATCACCACTGCAAATGTAACCAAGATAGTCCCCACTAACAACACTAAACTTTTGGACGTTACCATAGATGATAACCTTAAATTTGATATACATATTGCATAAACTATCAAAAAAAGTCCACATTAAACTAGGCACCCTGTACAGGGCCAAACTGTACCTAACTCCCAAATGCCAGGTTAGCCACTGCTCACACACACCTGCGATCCACCTTCCTGTATGGTTCACTTATGTTCACAAACCTTAATAAATCGGACATCAACAACCTTGAAGCATGTTACAATAAGGTTGCTAAATATGCCACTAATCATCCACACAGATTCTACCACTGTGCAGCCCACTCACAGTTATATTGGCTAGAGCTACCCAACCTGTTATCACTTAATTAGCTAACCTTAACTCTACAAAATAATCTATCACCCCCAACGACTGCCCAGCAGTCTCCCACTTAGTCCAACCTAGTAACAAAATTAGAACTCTCAGATCCTCTAACAAACTTTTACTCAAGGTTTCCAACTCCCATAACTGTCACTGTGATTGCCTTTATTCACATAAAATAGCCAAACTCTGGAACACTCTTCCAGAGACAATAACAAAAAACCTCAACCACAACTAGTTCAAATCACTCCTAAAGGAACACCTGAATAACCATAGGCTGTAACTCCTATTCTTCTGATATGAATTGTTTCTTAGTATAGAAATTACTCCAGTACTTGTATTATTCTATTGCTTGTTTTGTACTATTTGCCTGTATTGCTCTATAGATTGAACTGTATTATTATTATTGCTTGTTCTTGTGTTGCAATTTACTATTGCCTGGATTATATTCTCTGAAATATTTTTTGAAATATTGTTTTTTTTTATACTGTAGAGCTTTTCTCCCTGGGTCTCCACTGAAAACAGACCCCTAACCCAGTTGGACACTACCTGGTAAACAAATGTAATAAATAAATAAATAAGTTTTGGAGCAAGAGGGCAGGATTTTTTTTATTTCTATAGAGTAGACCCAATATTTTATGTGTCTTTTTAATACAATCTTGAATATGGAGGTCAGATTTTAATTGGTCATCAATAATGGTGCCAATGAGCTTAGTGTATGATTCACCTTTAATAATAGTATTATCAAGAGATGAGATAGTGAAGGTGGTTTGACAATGTTTAAGAGATTTAGAAAGGAAGAGAAAGAGTTTGTTTTTTCTTGGGGGGCTTAAGGATGAGCTGATAATCAGTTAGTTATTGTTCGATGGTGAGACATGAGTTTTGAGTAATAGAATGAAGATTAGTGATGTTATCTGAAGGGGAGATAAGAGTAAAATCATCAGTGTATTGTATAAGGGAGGAGGTGCTGCAGGATGAGTGGAGGTTGTTTATAAAGATATTGAAAAGAAGATGACCTAGAATAGACCCTTGGGGGACTCCTCTCTGGATAGGTAAAAAGGGAAGCAGGTGGTTTGCCACCTGATTGACTGTAACCTATTAGTAAGATAACTGGAGAACCAGAGAATAGTGAGGAGGTGGACATGGTGAGATCGGATAGTTTAGTTAGTAGCTTACAGTGAGAAACAATATAATATGCTTTTGAGAGGTCTAGGAATAGACAAGACACCAGTTGTTTTTTGTGTCTATCCTCTGCAACAGTATGAGTGAAAGATAGAAGAGCGGTGGAAGTACTGTGATTTGGCCTAAAGCTATGTTGAGTGGGGGTCAGAAGGTTTTGTGAATTAGGTATTTAAGAAGCTGATTGTGTATGCATTTTTCAAGGAATTTAGAGAGTGGGGAGAGAATGGCTATGGGTCTAAAATTAGAAGGATTGATGGAGTTACCTTCTTTGTGTAGTGGCATGATGTAGAAAGATTTCCAAATGTCAGGGACAGTAGATTCTTGGATTGATCACTTTACAAGTATTGAGATAGGGTAGGCTATAGAGCCAGCTGTGAGTTTAAGAAAGATGGGAGGTAGGTTAACAGAAGAGGGGGAACCTGGCTTTAGTTTAAACAGAAGAGATTTTATATAAGCAGTGGGGACTGGTTTAAAAGAGAAGGGGATGGCACTGATAGCAGTGGAAGAGGTGGGATGATTTTAATTTTGGTCAGTGTGGGTTAGTTTGCAGATAGATTTAATGAAGTAAGAGTTAAGTAGTGTGGCAGTTTCTTGAAGTAATTTGTTAGGTTAAGAGTTAGGGGTAGTAGGTCCTCCAGGGTGGAAGATTTTATTAATGATGTGCCAGATGTTTTTGGGATTACAGTGATGAGAGGATTAGGCATCATAGGACAATTTTTTTATCTTTGTTGGTTTGCTTTTTCGTGAGGTTTCTAAGTTCTTTGTAGTTTTGGAGGAGCATAGTGGATTTACTTTTTAGTGATTGTTTCCAGATGCTATCTCTTTTTTTATATAGCATTGAGTGACTTTTGTGAGCCAGGGGGTGCGGTTAGCTTTTATCCTAATTTTCCTCAGTGGTGCTAGGGAGTTAAGTATATTGAGGAAAGTATGGCTGAGTTCTAGAACTGCGTCATTAAGGGAAATATTTTGGAGGTAGGACCAGTTGACTAATGAGAGTCTATTATTATTATTAGCATCAAAGCATGAACGGTTGCAGCAGTCTCTGTATAGGTGGGACCTGGGAGTTTGAATAGAGTGTCTTTATACATAAATAGGGAGGTGGTCACACAGAGAGTCTTGTAGGATGCCAGAGTTATGGTAAAGATCTGGATCAGAAATTAGGATGCAATCCAAGATGGAGCTGTTATTGTTGTTTTTATTTAAGCGGATGGATGTTGTAATTAGTTGATTGATGCCATAGAGGTTAATGCTAAGATTTGGAGAGTTGGTTGATATTTTCTTCCAATCAATGTTGAAATCTCCAAGGATAAGTATCTCGTAGGGTATATGGACTGAGATCCATGGCAGGATAGGTTCAAGGATGGGTACGTTATTTCCAGGAGGTATATAGATAGCTGCTATGGCAAATTTCTTTTGGGGGTTTAAGTGACAATTAAGAATAAGTAACTCAGTTTGGTGGAAGTCAGGGAGAGGTATAGGAAGGAGGATAAGTTGAGTTGCTTGGCATACAGTATAGCTAACCCTGCCCCTATTTTGGAGAGTCTGTCCTGACGGTATATGTTATAGCTGGGAGATAAGATTTCAGTGTTAGAGATGTGAGGTTTTAACCATGTTTTGGATAGAGTTAAGAAATTTGGACAGTACTGGGCCATCCAAGAGTGCTGGTAAGTAGTTATATTAAGAAGATTTTGATTATTTATTGAATAGATAGCAAGGTGTTTGGTAGTAGGAGGGGGAAGTTGTTATAAGGTGGGTTAAAGGGTGGTGGTGGGATGTGGAGAAGTGGAGGGCCAGGACTTGGGTGGATGTCCACATCGATCAGAAGAGTTGTATTTAAAAGAGTGGGTTTAGAATGGTAGAAGTAATAAGCAAATGATTTGTACTCGAGTTTAGGGGAAGTAGGAGTGTGAGTACATATTTTGATTTTATGAAGTTGTATGTAGGAGATACTGTATAGAGAGGGAGAGATTAAGAAGAGTAGGTGTGGATCGTTATGGGCAATTGGATGTGTAAGTGTAGGGGACAGTTGTGGGTAATAGAGTTTTATGTGGTAGAAAGTTAAGAATGTAAGGTAGAAGAGTAGGGGGGTTGAAAGGTAGAGCTGGAGCATGATATGGAGGGATGTGAATGAACATTAGGAGGAGTTGGAGTTAAGCTTGTGTAGTGATATGATATGTTAGATAGGTTTTCAGTCAGGCAGACAAGAAAGATAGGAGATAGGAGGAAGGTAAGTGAATGAGAGTAGTTACACTTTTCAAAACTAAGAAGGTGAGTAGGAGATTGCAGGGGGAGGAGGTGGTGATGTGTACGGAGGATAGTGACAGGAGATAGGGAGGGTTCAGAGTTGGGTGGACAAGACTTTCATTGGCTAAATGGGTACAGTGAGTGGGACTCTATCAAGGTGATTAGAGTATAAATTTGGAGTATGCGGGGGTGTGTGGGAATGTGGTTTGGGTAGGGGAGCAGAGTGAGCCCAAGCGAAGCGAGGGCAAATGGATCAGGTTGGACCTGGGCCTCAATCATTGTTGGTGACCAAAAACAATCAGTCAATAAGTGACAAAAATTCCAGTGTTTAAAGAAAAATGTTTTTTCATATGTAGACAATTTTAGACAAAATGCTGACAGTCTTGCTGTAGATAAGTTAAAATAATTAGTAAGAGGCTTTCATGAAAAGGACTTTACCATTAAAGATGGAGGGGGAGGCAGGTGGAATGGCAAGATTAAAACCTTAGCTTGTTGTGCATGCCACTTACAGAGTTACTACAGAGCACAGGAAAAGAAATAGCTACTATGTTTACATATGTACATACTTTGTTTCCCAATCTGAAAAGGGATTCCAGACAGAAAGTTTCACCATAGCATTCACTTATTATTATTTTAGTAGGTTCCTTTTTTTTTCAGTAGAGCAAGTGGGCCATACGGGGGTGTACCTGCAGCATCAGATAGGACGAGTGGCTAAAAGACTATAAAGGAAAGCAAAGGGAGATATTTAGAAAAACATGGACTATCTTTTCAATGCTGCTTCTATGACTTATGCTACAGAGAGTTATGTCAATAAAGATCTTAACAAGTAGCTCAGGATACACACAACTATTTGACAACACCGTTAACTCAAGCTACAACATTAATACAATTGAATACGGTTGTTAATAATCATAACAGGAAAGTTACTCATAAAAATCTAGACATGGTATATAGTTAAGTCAACTTTAACACATCACTATTCTTGTAGTCCTGTGTTATGCCTTATGTAATACATTAACAGTAAACTAGGCAGTGCTGGAACTCAGATTTGGTTACATGTATTTTAAAAAAAACATAACAGGCTTATGTTCCAATCAGGTAAATCTTGGACCTTTAGTAGATAGCAATATATAACTAAAAAATAGTCCTTTTGTAGCAGGCTATAGTAATTACAGCTGAGGTTAAGCCTACAACATAGTTTTGTGGTATATGGCTAGCAAGTACAATAGTACTAAAGCAGGATATAGTCCATAGCTATTGTATACTCACTCTAGTCTATATATCAGCAATATCAAGCAATAATTCAGTTAGAAACCTTGTTAATATTATGAGCTTACAACATTTAGAATGGGCAGTAGATGCAGTAGAATAGAACTATCACTGAACAGCTCAGGACTCATACATACATAGAACAGTTTAAAATAGAATTAAATCATTATTAACTTACATGGTGAGCACATCATGCAGACATTACCTCTGGAAGGTAAAAAAAAAATGGCACCAGAAAGACTCACAAGGATTTAATACTTCTGATTGGATGCTGATTGGGGCAGGGCTAAGTCATAAGAAATTACCAATAGAAATACAGAGGTGTGCTTATGGACCTGGACCTTGAATGTTGTTGGCAACCAAAAACAATTGGTCAGTAAATGACAAAAATTCCAGTGTTTTTATTAAGAAAAATGTTTTTTGATAAGCAGGTTATTTTAGTTGGACAAACTCCTGACAGTCTTGCCGTAGGTAAGTTAAAATTGTTAGCAGGAGGCTTTCATGAAAAGAACTTTAAAGTTAAAAATGGAGGGGGAGGGTGTAATTGCAAGATTAAAACCCTAGCTTGGTGTGCATGCCGCTTAGAAAGTTACTACAGAGCATAGGAAAAGAACCCAGTAGCTACAATGTTTACATTTGGGCATACTTTGTTTCCCAAGCAAGCTGGAAAAGGATTCCAGGCAGAAAGTTTCACTGTAGCATTCACTTATTATTTTAGTAGGTTCCTTTCTTTGTTTTTAAGTAGAGCAAGTGGGCCGAGAGGGGGAGTACCCTCAGCAACAGACAGCATGAGTAGTTAACAGATTTGTTTCCCAAGCTGGAAAGGGATTCCAGGCAGAAAGTTTCACTGTAGCATTTACTTATTATTTTAGTAGGTTCCTTTTTTGTTTTTATTAGACAAAGTGGGCCCGGAGGGGGAGTGCCCTCCACAACAGAGAGAACATGTAGCTAACAAAGTGGTGAGCACACTGCACAGAGGACTAAAAGCTATGATATGTCCCATGGCTTTGCAGCTGAAACCTGTACATATGCTAGAGGAAAATGATTCTGAAAAGTTTGTTGAGGCTCTTGAGAATGTCTATGAATGCTGCACAGTCACCTATAGGCAATTTAACCATCACAAAAGCACCTTCCTACATCTCCTAGGGAAGTGAGGGGATACCAGAATCTCTACTGATTAGTATGCTGAAAAAAGAAGGCACAGAAGCTACCCCATGAATTCTTAATTCACTTTACCTTCTTTTTTTTGCATTTATTTTTCACCAAACAGCTTTGTTGAATTATCACTTGTGATATAGGCAAATTTATATTCACATAAAAGTAATCACATAAAGATGTCAAGCTGGTTGCTATTGAGTTGTTACTTCTTCAGCCCACTGGTCTGAGCTTGTACAATGTAGCCAACACTGTTCTGGAGGGTAAAATCCATATGTCTTCCACTCAGAAAACATGACCTGGACATCAGAAGCATATCCCCTGTCCCAACAGGGCCTCTGACATTCAAGCAGATACTTGAACTTGCATTTCAGGCATCGAAGTTGGAAACAATCCCCTGAGAACCTGGGACAGCCACTGCCTAGCCTGATTATTGAATGTGGATGTTATCTGTTGTCACATGAAAGTACAGTTGTATAAGTAAACTTACCATAGCAGTAGATGTTTGAATAATAACTGCTGTAATAGCCTTAGCCATAACGGTTATATGCTGCCAAGAATATAACAGCCAGACAGTTTCCAAAGCTTCAGAGTACCTTCCACATCCTCAAACCATTAGGCAGTTTGAGCTGAGCTATCTGAAAACATAGGTTTGAGTGCCACACCCTTCAGAGATTTCATGCACTTGAGTGATGGAGGCTGCACCCTGGCAGGACATAGCTGGGAGTAAAAATATGGATCCCTATTAATTAACTGAAGGATCAGATCATTGAACAATATTTCGAATGGCATTTTATCAAACATGCCATTTCTCGAACTGTTTTGACTGAGATCACATTATGGTGGGGATCAGGAAATTTTCCCTTTCCCCACTGAAGATCTTGAAGTTGGTATATATAATTAGTAGGTGGGGTTGATGAATGGCATTTCTAATGAAATGCTGTTCAATGATCTGATCCTTCAATGAATTAAAAATTCTTTTAATCCTTAAAAATATATATACATATTTACACCCTGGCAGTCTCCACAATAATATTGGGGGATTCCTTCTGAATCTTCAGAAGTACCATGGATATTAGCGAAAAAGAAGGGAAAGCATACAGGAATATTCCTGTCCAAGAAAAAGAAAAGGTATCAGTCTTCCAGACCTTCTTGCATGGAATCCAGGAGCAGAATTATGCCAGTTGGTTGTTCAGAGAAGAGGCAAAAATATCTACTTGAGGAACTCCCCACAGATGTGTCAAATATTAGAAGACTATCTGATTTAATTTCCATCCTGGAGAGTCTGCCCTTCCCCTGTTCAGTTTGTCTGCCACATAATTTTACTCTTGATGGGAAACAGAATGCTTGTAGAGTAAGCTGCCCTGTGAAACTGTATCTCAGCCTAACATTGTTAGTCTGCAAAGGTGCTTGTTGATATACCACATGACTGTCTGTAACAACTGGAAGAGGTCCAAGGGTCCAAGGGACCAAAGATGATTCAGAAAGTTGAGTGCCTTGATCAGCGCAAGCATCTCATTTAAACTTATGTGCTTGCATTTCTCCTTGGTGTCCAACATACCTTATACTTTTATCCCCAAGCAAAGTACAAGGTGTCTGTGGTAACTGACTACTTTGGAAAACGGTAGAAGAGAAAACCTGGATTTAGGGAAATTTGCAGTCTCCACTAAGTGATTTCTCTTCTGTCAAACTTTAGAAATGGGATTCAAAAAGGTAATAAGTGTTGGTGCTGGGACTAAATAAACTTCAGATACCATCCAATATTTTTCATGTGACATCTTTCTTGCCTGGGGTATCATGAAAATCATAGATGCCATGAGGCACAAAATGCTGAAGTATTCCCTAATAGTGACTAAAGTCTGAGGGTAAAACCCCAAAAATAGATCTAGGCATAAGTATATGTTTTTGCGTGGAAGAAAAGGTCCTTACACAATCCTGTGTGAAGAATTCAAAATAGATTTTTAAATGTTCTCTTGGGACTGCAGCTTCTATAAGAGATCTCTCACCCAAGTGAGTGATTCCTAACACTTTGAAAAGGACTCTGCACAGATTAACAAGTTGAGTAAATATTGAAAAATGTAGATACCATGTAGACTGCAATGAGCTTGGTGCAGTGGATCATCCATAAGGTAAGGCAAAAAATCGATAACGTGACTCAGATACACAAAACCTTAAGAAACAACTGAAGTCTTGATGAATAGGGATGTGATGATATGCATCTTTTAAATCCATGTTTCCAGGAAACTTAAATGAGGAAAAGTGGTAACAGGTTGTGAAGCAACATTTTGAAGTTGGCCTCTATCACAAATTGGATTAGAAAAGAAGGATCCAGAACTGATCTCAAAGCATTTTCTTTGTTTCACACCAGAAGCATCTTTGAATAAAAGCCTTTCCAAACAAGGAAGAGGGAACTGGCTCTATCACATCCTGATACAACATTTGTGGAAATAATAGGAGGAAAGAGAGGAGTTTGGCCTCTAGAATAAGGAATTACCCCTGGAAGAAAATAATGTCTTCCCATTGACAACTGTAACATTGATCAGTGAGCTTCAGAATCCATTTGCCTGAAACTCTCTGTAACTAAAGAGGGAAATGGAGACTCAGACTTTCTGGAAGGGAAAAGGGACTGCCAGGGTAGGTGGGAGTGGGGGGACAAAGTCTCTTAAACAAGTCATTCTGACTTGTTGGACTGTTCCTGGTTTTTGAGGGGTTCCTGTATTCTGTTTGAAAATCCCTGACAATTTCTTCTTCAAAACCTGATTACCAGCATTTTGTTTCTTACCAGAATTGGATGACGGGTTATAGAAGCCTTTTAAAATATGGAAAAGAAAGGTTAAAAAATCTTAGAAATTCCATGTATCAGTTCACCCCTCTCATCTCCTTTTTTGATAACATCTGCAGCAGAGGGACCAAAAAAATAAGTCAGTATCCAAAGGATAATTTAAAATCTCATTCTTCATATCATCTGAGAGGTTCTGAGAGGGCAGCCAGGCAAATCTCCTCAAAAATGTTCCAATGGCCATTGCCCGGGAAATATCAGCATAGTCATACACATGTTGTGACCTGTAAAATTGAAGAAATTAAACCATTTAAATCATTTTTTCCTCACAACATTAAACTGCATACAAAACATTCATCATGCTTTCATAATTTGTTATAATAAACTTTAATATATGAGCCTCACAGTTCAAAATTTGAATATCAAAGTTGCAGAAGTATAAACTTTTTTCACATATTTAGTTATTTTCTCATTCTTGTCAAAAAGTGTAGGATTGGAATTAGCTAAATGTTTAGCAGCAATAGAATTATTTAAAGCTTTAGCTGCTGGGTCAGGTTTGGGATAGGTGTATAAAAATTTAAAAGACTGAGGAACTTTATACAATTGATCTGTCTTTTAGAGGCAGCAGGTTGACTGTCAGGAAAATTACAGGCAGTGAAACGCAAATCCTCCAAAGCTGACAGAGCTAGAGAAATGGCTGAATGTTCTGGAAACTCCAACTGTAACAACTCATAACTATTTGCTGAGGAACTGAGATACCTCAGTGTTTTCCCATTGAAAACACTTGTGCATTCTGAAAATAGTCTCAGAGAAAGAGAATTCTACAGAGCGCGAATCAGATACTGTGCTCTTCTCCGAGTCCGAGTCATCTTCCTGTTCAGATTCAGAATCTCTCCAGGAAAAAAGGCATCCTTCTTTTACTAGAAACCACTTTATAAGAAGGATCAATAGCTTGAAATAGAGCCTGAGCCAGATCTAGTAAACTGCTCCAATCTAGAAATATTTCAGGATGGGTAGATACATGTTTAGCTTTCTGTTTCTTTTTTGACAGGTAAAGTTGGGCCAGCGGTATTGTTAAAGGCAGCAGAACCTTCCCCAGGGATGGACACAACATTCTGACTAAATAGGGAAGACTTCCCTATTCCCTCTCCCTGTATATATGACAGTATCTCTCCCTTGCCAACTGAGGAGATCACAACATCAATAGAGGACATGGCTAAACCCTGGTCCATAGTAGCTGCAGGGGCTACCAAAAGGATCTGGGTAAAAGATGAGTCATCAGAGGAACCAGCTTTAGCCACAGAAGAGTCGCCAAGATGTGACTGAGGCAAATTGCTAGCCTGCTCTGGTGACAAATACTTTTTGCTTATGGTGACAAATACATTTTACTTAATTTTTTTTTTTTTTTTTTTGTGGCTAGAAGAATAACTGTCAATGGGACAAGTAGTTTGTTCCATGTTCAAGCCATAAGTCATGCTTCTTTCCCATGGAAAGTAAGCAACATAAACCAGTAAAATTTTAAAGTTGTTAAAAATCACTTTCCAACAAAAACACAGTAGCAAATGCTTTAATACACTTTTCCAGTCCCAAAAAAGTAAAATAAACACAATTTCTATACAGAAAATATGTTTTTTACTACTTTATCTACTTTTAAACTGACGAGAAAACAGTGGGGTTCTCATTTAAAAGTGCAGTTAAGCCTTGTGACAGTCTATTAAAACACAAACTCCTAGAATAAAAACAACTTTCCTAACCAGGAAAGTACATTAAAGTTGTTGTTCTTCTTCTTTTGGCTTTCCCAGACTAGGGAATGCCACAGTGGAACTCCGGTCCACTAATGATTGGCAGTAGATTTCTACAGTGCCGAGGTGCCAGACCGATGCCCAACCTTCAAAGAAGGCATGCCCATTCACGCATGTCTTTCGAACACCACTCGACCGCGGGGAGGACATGCAGACTCCACACAGAAGGTGCTCCAGGTGACAATCGAACAGGAAAACCTCTTGCTGTCAGGCAACAATGCTACCGCTGCTGCATCACCGCGGGTTGGGAAAGTACATTAAAGTAATATTTTTAAATATGGAAGTTTTTTTTTTCTCCCAGCAAAGGAATGTCAGAAGCCAATAGATCTTTGAAAGCCTGCAGAGGAGCATTCTCTTTGTTGACAAGAAAGCTGTGAAGGGCTTGGTGCTCAAACCTGTGCTTTTAGGCAGCTCATCTTGAGCTGCCTAATGGTTTTAGTGAGTGGAAGGTGCGCTGAAGCTTTGGAAGCTGACAGGCTGTTACAAATTTGGCAGGAAACAACCCATATAGGTAAGGCTACTGCAACAGTGATCAATATGATGAACATCTACACTAAATAACAAGGAAAGTATTTCTGAAGTGAAGATCATCACAACATGAGTTTCATCAGAAATTCCATTTTACTAATAGTTCAACATGTAATTTTTTTCCTTGTGATTTTGTCCTGCAAATACTCAGCTTTCCTTCACTCATAATCTATTGGTTTCTTATAGTGTTGTTTGCTTGTAATTTCATGTACTGTGTTATAATGTGTGATACAAATTATGATACCCCATTAAGCGTATTGTTAAGAAACAAATACAACAGCCCTCACAAACTATTGCAACTGTAGTATAGTATATGCATGAAAGTACTGTTTCCCAGTTATGTTGAAGAACTTCTATAACAATGTATATTCATATAAAATGCACACTGATCAATGTCAGGTGCAGCTGCGGGGAAATTTCTTTTCCCCAATGTGTAGTGGTATCAAGGCTGAATAATAAAAGTTGTGTGATACAAAGCACATAGTGTGTTAGATGGCATATGAATAGTGCATTAAGGAATAATCCTTTATCACCATCCATAATATGGGTGTGGGAAAATAAAGGTAACAATGATTCAGATGGATGCAATAAGATCTATAACATCTCTACCACAATTTGCTTATTCTACAGTACTGGTATTTATGTGTATTACAGTGTATGCAGCTTATCACTTCTTGCAATATCTCAAAGAAACTTGACTTTATTAAGTGTTTGTTCTATCAAACTTGTAAACAGACCTCACATTAAAGTAGGTACCAGAAGAAAAACATCAAATAATGAATCACCATGCCAAGTGACTAAAGTTCTGGTAGAGAGAACATAGTACATTTTTTACTTAAAATAACCTCAAATAAATGCTGCTTTTTCTGCATGCTCCATACTGAGTTATGCAAGGAAAGTGTCAGTGGTTTTAGGTTTGACTTTATCTTGCCCTCCTCTATGTGTCTGTCTCATAAGTGATATTTAATGATCACCTCTAAGTAACAGTGATATAGTGACTTTACAATCAGCCTTATCGCAGCTCCAACACCATTTGCTTTTTCTTTCCTTGGACTTGGTAATACCTTGGAGAGTATATGAACACAGCTGCTTTATATAATTTTAGTCTTTACTGCTTTAAAAGGGTCTGCTTAGATCATTAAAAATAACACAAAGGTCAGCAATGAACAAGTCACACTAACCCATTGAAATGTTAGCATATCTGTATTTCCTGCAGAATGCTAGCGCTATATGTCTCTTGATCATAAAAATGCCTTGATGTAGACTGCTGTTTATTAAACACTGTACTTAATGTCTGTGATGGGAGATGAGGGCATCTCTAATGTTATTAGTTTTCCTAGCTTATTATATGAAGAAAATATCCAATTGATGCATTGGGCCCTACGCAGGAAACATTTACCTTTACAGAACCATATTATATTGATTTAGTCTGACATTCAGCTGTATGTAATAAAACTTCCAATAAAAACACGTCTCAGTGTTTTCATTTCCTTACCTATTTCGGGAGTAGACAGTTAATCTCTTTATTTGAAGCATATCCCGAGAAGGTACTATTTTAGCATCATATATCTCTCACATTTTATTTTATTTATTTGTTTTTTTTTTTTTTTGATAAATGGATGCTGTTATAACCACTTGGTTATGTAACTATGCAAAAACTGGCATGCTCTTTATTTAACAGCATGACCAGACACAGTCTTAAATCTTTAACACCCTAACTTTGTGGAACCATGGTATACAATTGCAGATTTTACAGGTTTGAGGTTTCAAGGTTTACTATAAGCTTACTGTTACTAGAATATAAATTGTATATCCAAGAAAATGGCCAATTGTTACATTATTAAATGGGAATAGGGAACTACTTTTTCAGAATTAACTATTTTATTGAGAGTGTAATTTCTTCTGATTCCTTTTAATAGCTAAGACTTCCTAGTTTTACTACATTGTAATAACTTTTCTGATATATCCTAACTGTTTAATGTGTTTAATGTCTTGAATCCTTTTATATGGTCTTACTACTGATACAAATAAATAAGGCATAATTTGCTTGTCACTGCTTATATATTTTTTTTTATTTTCAATCTGCTGTACAAATAAAATCTATAGCATTCAACATGAAAACATACAGATTCAGATAGATAAAGTCATAAGTGTATGACTGTGTGTGTGTGTGTGTGTGTGTGTGTGTGTGTGTGTGTGTGTGTGTGTGTGTGTGTGTGTGTTTATGAAAGGCTTTGTCTATTGCACATATCATCTGTCACATAAATATAGAACTCACCACTGGTTCACATGCAGACTGGGTAGTGTAAGAAATATGTTGATAGGGTATACATGAAAAAGTAATATCACTCATCACTTATACTAATACAATAAGCTTACCTGATCATCATATATTTTAATGGGGGACCTGTGAAATTATCTATATATTCATTCATTCTTATACTTTTCTCTGGACCTTATAACCAAACCTTCATTTCCATTCTCAAATATGATTTTATTGACGATATGTAGGCAGATTAATAAGACACAAGGCAGGCAAAGTACGGTTACATGATGCAATGAGACCTTCAACATCTGCTATAGTGCAGCACCTCACTTTCTGATACTTTGCTTTTGCAATGATCCTATAAATGCAATGAATATCTCACAAAAAAAAAAAAAAAAAAAAAAAGCGAGTGAAAAAATTGTATAAGAACTATCGATGGTAATAATTATTCGGGTCTACTTTAGATTACCGAAAACTCAAAATGTCGATCACTCACATGAGCGAATAATGACGAAGTCGATGTTGGATTTTTGGGATCGCAGTACAGTGAAGATCGGAATATTTGCCCTTTCCTCACTGTAGTGCGATCTCGGAGTAGGAATATATATTTAGTGGGGGTGGGGGGGTGCAGCCCCCCTACAATAGCGATTTTGAGTTCCTGATTATTTGCTCATGAGAGCGATCGACCTTTTGAGTTTTCATTGTTCTGACACAGACCCACTTATTCTTGCAGTAAGAGATTGAGATGAACTCTAACAAATACATTAGTCTTGTTGTATTTTCTTTCCAACAAATGTCCTTCATTTTAAAGAAACTTGAGCTGAATCATCTTGAATATAATATAAAAAACGCTGCCAAACAATGGAAAAGCACTATAATTAGCATGAAACAAACCGTAAGTAGCATCAGTGATTAGTCTCTGAAATGAAAGGTAACTGCAAGTCCTTCTTTATTTATGTTGGAAAAGCATTGATCTGAGCTTTTCCTTAAGTCACTCCCCCCTACTCCGAACTGCTTCTGTATTACGTCATCAAACAGGCTATTAACCAAATGCCCTTTTATCTACACATATTAAGAGAAATACAAAAACCCTGAATGGCCACAAAAGCAATTTTTTTCCCAGGGGAAAAAAATACTTGGCCAATACAAAAAAAAAAAAATTCAGACCATACAAAGTGGGGTAGGGGGCTGTGACCCTCACACCCCCTCTAACTAAATATGCCAACTCCAAGATTGCACTACAGTGGAGGAAAGGACAACTCCCCAATGACGATCAAGCAATTTTTTTTCCCTTAGAAAAAATTCACTTTTGTGTCCACTTGGGGTTTTTGTATTTTGCTTAATATGCGTCGATAAAAGGGCATTTGTTTAACAGTCTGTTTGATGTCGTAATATAGACCCCAACAAACTTACTCCACTGCCACTTCAAATACACAAATGTACTAACAAAAAAGTTTTCTGCTAATTTCACCCTAGAAAGCTCTATTCAAACACTACTTATTGAAGCATCTCTTATATTGAATATCATCACTAAGGGGCATGTTATCTAAAACCAAATACTCTTCATCCAGGAGTCCTGACAATATACCTAGAGTCTTACTAAACAGTCTCAAAAATGCTCTAGCTCAACCTCTCCATAAACAATTTAACCTAACTCTAGTCACAGACTTTGCTTCTGAAACTTGGTGCAGTGTTGTGGTATTGCCTATAAGGGAGGCTCTACAAGGACCCTGGAAATTGCAGACTAATCAGCATTGCAAGCCTAATCTGTAAAAAGTAAAGGAGAGCACCATAACAAATCTCATTATATGTATATAAAAAAATCTCATTAAGCTCAGCTGAAAGCAATTTCATTTCATCAAAGGAAAATCATGACTCCTTAATCTTTTTATTTTTTTTCAAAAGGGTCACATAAGCTGTAGACAGAGGACATGCTGTTTATACAGACTATCTCAACCTTACCAAAGCATTCGATACCAAACCTCATTTCAGAATTAGAGGGGAACCACCAGCCTTAAACATAAATCCTCATGTGGTGAGATGGTTATCTAACTGGATGGAAGACAGTTGCCACATAGTTTATATGGTAAGTATCTCCTCAAGTCATGCTAAGCTGACCAGTGGAGCTCCCCGTTTATTTCTATTGGGTCATCTCTTGTTTAGTATCTACTTCTCAGAAATGATAACTGAATCATCTGATTAACCAAGTTTGCAGGTGGCTAAATCTGTGTGCAATTTTCAACTCCTCCCCCACCCAGATATCTTTACCCTACCGAAAGAGCTTACCCAACCTGGTGTACAGATAAAGGGCATACATTAAATGATAAAAGTGTAATATTTTCTTTTTATTTTCTAGAAAACATAACTTTCCCACATCATGGCATATAGATAATACACCCTTTTTAAATGAAAATTTAGTTTGGCTGGGCACTGAGGTTACCTCTCCACTGATTATCATGTGGCAAATGTAGTCAGGAAATTATTTTACTAAGCACAACTATTATCAAAACGTATTGCCTTTAAATTCAAAGATATTATTGCTCTCTTATACGCAGCACTGATCAAACCCTTTGTAATGCTTTCCTCATGATTAACTCTAACATTATTCCTGCCCTAACACCAGCCAGACACATTACCTTACCACAAATCCTTTCTCTAATAATAATACCACTAAACAAGACAAGATGCACACATGCACACACACACACTTGCACACATGCATACTATTAGAACTATCACCTAACCCTAAATCAGAAACACTCATGTTGATAAAGTATACTGCTGTTATTCTAAATTAAAAATGCTGTTGGTTGGGGTTGAGAAAGTTCAAACATTGTCTTGTCGACTTTTCCACTAGTATGTCAGGTATGTCTGCACGCAAGTTATTGGGATTTTGGGGGTTTTGCTGGTTTAGGCTAGAGCTTGTGCTAGATAAGGGGCTCTAGCTATACCTATATCCATAGCTATATCTATGCCTGTACTTATATCAATATATATGGGTGGCATTCATAGAGTCAAAGTATCTAAAAGTTTTTATTGGCACAAAATATGTAAAACTCAAAATACTGAAAACTTGGAATTTGCCCTTTTTCCTTGTTGTGCAATCCTTGATTTGGTATAAATAAGTTGTAAGCGGTGTGGGGAGTTTGCCGCCTGCATAAAATAGGTTTTCTTTTTTGATAAACCCATAAATACACACACACACACACACACACACACACACACACACACACACACACACACACACACACACACACACTGTATATGCACAAGCACACATGCATACTATTAAATATCTGATGTGATTTTCATTCATTCCTCAATGCATGGGACAGAGTCCCCAGCTATGCTAATCTGATGTCCAACTTGTAATGAGCAATAAATGTATGGGAACTGGACCAAGTGGCCTCAGCACAAATGTCATCAATTGAATTTCTAGCCCAAAAAGCAAATAATGTAGCCATGGATCTGGAGGAATAAGCCTTTGGGGATCCAGGTAAGGACAAACCTCTTACAGAATATACAGAGAAAATACAATCTGTTATCCATTTAGCTAAAGTAACTTTAGAAACTTATTTTCTTATTTTTTTAGTGAAGGAGACAAGCAGTTGATCAGTTTTTCAAAATCCTTTTGTTCTATGTAGGTAGAAAAGGAGTTGTCTATGCAAGATGTAAAATGTATTCTCCTTTATTGTCAACATTTGGAACAAAGATTGGTAAATTGATTACTTGATACATATTTGACTCAGAAAAACAAAAAAAATTGATTTAGATGACTGAGATACAGAATACGTCTCAGGTCCCCTGTTTTCTTTGGCTTGAAAAAGAACTGTGAGAAATTCTGGATCCTGTTTGTTCTGGTGGGACCCTTTGGATGACTCTTTTCTTGCAGCTTTTGAATTTCTAATGCCCTGACTGGATGGAACATTGGGGAGACATATCTCTTGTGAGAGGTTTTGTGAAAAGGGAATGAAGTATTCTCTGGATATGATCCTTTGCACCCAAAAATCTCTTGTGATGGCTGTCCAGGCATCTGGGTGCAAGGAAAAACACCCCATGGCTGCCTCCAGAGAAGAACAGTCAGGCCACCTTTCAAGACAGCTGAAAAGGCCTGTCGAAGAAAGAATCTCTAGACGCTGGGTTCTGTGGACCCACTCTGCTGCAAGGGCAGTGTCTTCCACTTTTATTTTCCCTTTTGCCCCTGGGAGAAAATTCCTCATGTGAGTCCTGAAAAGGTCCTAGATATTTTTGGAACCAAATCTTCTTACCACCATGCTGATTCCTAAAGAATGGTCTTTTTGGTGTAGAGAAATGGATTCCAAAGGAAACAAGTTTTTTCCATTCTTCTCAATATGGGAAAGTGTGCCTTTAACTGTGGTCCCAAACAGGGAAGATCCATCTGAAGGAGCATTGATGAAAGAGGATTTAAAGGACTCCACAAAATCTCACATTCTCATCCAGGCATGTCTTCTTATGGTTATGTCTGAAGCAGCAGCAGATGAGGAACCTTCAGCAGTTTGAGATATTAACCCCATAGACATGGGTTGCCAGCTGGGAGAAAGAAGTTTTCTCTATCTCTGTTGACATGGACTCTGGGGTACACTTAGAGAGTTCCTTGATCAAGTCCCTCTGTAATCTAGCAAAATGTGTCAGGTAGTTGAGTGACTGTAAAGCAAAGGTCGCTGAAGTGTACACATGCTTTTCAAATCTGTCCAATGCCCTAGACTTCCTATTAGGAGGATGATAGAGGAACTCTGTTCAACTAGTTCCTTTTTGGTGGCTGCCACAACAATACCCTTACTCCAATACAGCCTATCTTTGTAGGCTTCTAAAATCTTGTCCAGACAGCTAGGGAGAGGCTCCACAGAATCTGGTTCCTTCCATGCCCAGCAGGAGACAGGTCTATGAGGTCATCTGCTTGGGGGCATAATCCAAGACATCGATGTACTGGACCTGAAGGCTTCCAGAAACACTGACCCCTCTTGGAAAGGACTTTGGGAGGAACAACTACCTTTTTGCTGCAGGATCTCTAAAATGTCTCTGAAGGAGAAATCCTCATCAAAATCAGTGTTTTCAGTTAAGGAGTGCTGAGAGGAATCTAAGTGCCTCCTGTTGTACTTTTTCTTCCTGTGTACCTCTTCACCGGGCTGTTCTGGAGAGGTATCAGCAGAGACAGGAACTGTTTGGAAGCCGTTATGAGCTGGCTATTCTTTTGGAGAAGGGTGATGATACTTGGAGCTCATATCAATTGGGGGAACAGGTACAGGATCTGAGGAAGTGAGAGTAGAAGAGTCCCTAGAACAGGAGAACACCCTTTCCACTGCCTCAAAGTCAAAGTGTCCAGGAGAGCTAAAACCCAACCTCACCAGAGCTGAATCTCTCAGCTTAGCCAGTTCTCTACCCCTCCTGGATCTCCCCTCTGAGGAGAGAATCAGACAGAGCTGTCCAGTGCTGAGGTTTTGAGAGGCAGCAATGGCTCCAAAAACCTCAGAGTCAAAGTCAACTCCCCCAATCCACTGCTGACACTTCAGCTCCAAGACTTGCCCTGGTCAGTAGGGATCAGTGCAAATGGGTCAGGGGCAAAGTCAGATCCAAAAAAGAAGTGTCATCCTTGGATCCAACACTTCAGCTCTCAGTGCTCTCACATTTAGCAACTCCAAAACTATGGTTCGGATTGGAGAAGGACATATTATGGGGTGTGAAGGTGGCTGGAGGTTCACATATCCAATGGGAGATGGAGATGGCAAAATCCCCAAATGGATTTGCACTCTAAGAAATGTTCACATTATTCTGTCCACATCTGGCTCAGAAAGACTACGCTAGGACCTGAGTGAAGAAGTTGTGGAAGGAAGACAGGACAACTTCCCTGGAGTCTCCAGCAAAAATCGAGACCTAAGCCTGGGGAAGACAGGTTCCAGAGAAAATCTCGGACTCTGGATCCAAGAAGACCTACTCACAGAGGTTGTCAGACCCAAAGGTGTCAACTCCAACTCTTTTTGGATTTTGGACAGTGACTCTGAACTCAGAGCAGATACAGGATACCATGCCGGTGAATGCTTCTTGTTTCCTTCAGCTATGATGGTTTTTGCTTTTTTAGCAGGAGTTTGAGCCCCTGAAGTTGAAGCAACAGAGGAGGAAGAAGCTGGTAAAAGGCCCATCAGGACCAACTTATTCTGCCTATCACTAATCTACCTTGAATTAAAGCCGGCACAGATCTCACACAAAACTTGAAGGTGAGAATGGCCTAAACAATATACACACTCCCCGTGGGGATCAGAATTGGATATCTTATTCCCACATGAAGTGTACTTCTTAAAGTTGGTTGGCCTGTCAGCCATACCAACAACCAAACAGTAGCCAACCACAAAAAGTCAAGGAAAAGAGACAAAAGAGAAACTCTAGCAGAAATTTCATCCAAAGAATTTTTTTTAAAGATAGAGGAAAAGAAAAACTTAATCCTTCACCCAAGCCTGTTTGGCTTTATCAAGGTCAGATCCTGCGTACTCAATCTGGTTGATTTCTTCCAGAAGATTACTGAAGCAATGGATAAAGGAAAATCAGTACAGACCACAAATCTGGATCTTCCTAAGGCATTTGATACTACTCCAAACTGTGGTATTGCTAATAAACTCTCCCAGCTAAATGTCAACCCCTTTGTAACTATGTGGATAGTATGTTGACTCAAAAAATGAATCCAGGAAATAAGGGTGAGTGGCTCCATCTCCTCCAAAAGACCTGTCTCCAGTGGTGTACCACAGAGCTGTATCCTTGGGCCACTTAAGGTTTTATGGCAGATCAAATTTGTTGATTACTGTAAACTAGATGCAATTATTAACTCTCCAGAGGACACCAAGATCCTTCAAAAGGACCTTTCCAAAACAAATAGCTGGTGTCAAAACCATATACTAAAACTAAATGCCAAACAATGTATCATAGTATCTTTTCACAATCAGAACGTCCCCATAACAATAACACTGACAACACACTCATGAAAATTGGTCCAGTAGTTAGGGATCTGTAGACCGAAAGTTCCAGCTTATTAGTAAGTGTATGCTGTTCAAGTCCAAGGATGTGGTAATTTCACTGTATTCAGCACTTTTTAGGCCAATCACTGAATATAATGTCCTCTTTGGCATGTATTTGTCCAAACACTCACCACAGTATAAATGCCCACAAGGTTTTTTTCACCAAGATCAAGGGTCTAAATCATAAGAACTACAGTGATTATCTTAATGTCTAGTTCCTAATCTCAGAATAATATAGGCTGCTGACTGGTGACATTTGCTTTGAATATGGAGCTTAAACAGATCTTATTCTCTCAGACCTATTACACAATTTCAAGTCTAATGGTGGCATAAGCACCCACTCAACAAATCTTAAACTTTGCTGCAACGTAGATGCTCAAAGAAAAGACATCCTTTATGGCAGGAGTTTTGTGAAGTGGACATTGTTTTACAACAGTGAGGGGATGCACGTATAAGTACAGGCAAATAGTACATGTTGGATGGACAAATATGTACCACAGAAAATTCTATTCTTTGGAATCATCTTCATGTGCACATAAAACAAAGTACTTCTCTTATTCTCAGCAAATGTAATCTGGACAAATGGATGGGTAACCACAAATTCATCCCTGGAGTTGTACCCTAGCCCCTTATCAAAAGGAGTAGCATAAATGTTTTGCTGCTCTGGATTATCTTGTATTGAAATTACAAGAGCAAAAAACCTCATGGGAATGCAAGCATAGGCATCTAAAGACCCTCTAGGGTGAATAGCCTAGTAAAAACCTATGTGCCTATGAACCATGACATTCAGTAACTGGATTGCACATCTTTAAAATTAAAGAGGAAATAAGCAAAAATAATCAGGACCATCTCCTTCCAGGAGTGTATACAAGGCTGATTATGGATTACTCAAGATTCCCTGTACAATAAACAAAAAAGAAAAAAAAGAAAAGAAATAGCTAAATGTCTACTCCCACTCATGGCCATAGGGGTGCAAAGATGAATTCAGTACTCAAGCATTTTGAAAATCCTCTGGAGGGGGAAGAGAATTAGGTTGTCATGGAGGACCAGGCACAAAAGAATTGTAAGCAAAATTACCCAAGGTGGAAATGGTGATTGAAGAGGTTCAAGTAGCCCACCAGCAATGGAGTAACAGCAGAACCTGTGCAGACCAAGAGAAGAGTGAGACACACAACTTGCACAGAGAACATCTAATGTAGAGGTACAACAAGAACAACAGAATTAACAGGAGAAAGTTTCAGGAACATCAGGAGATGTAAGGCCAGAAGGCAGGATAACAGCAAAGTAAACAAGCCTAGTGCTATCCTAAACTGCAAAGAAAGGCACAAAGAAGAGGAAACCTAGCAGGGAGAGACAGTAAAAGAAAGATGAATGTGAAGTTAAAAGAAAAAACAACAAAATGGGAAGGATTACAGAAAGAAACTGCAACGGTGACAAACAAGGAAAAGCATAACATCAGAAGACTCATTAGTCAAGTGTTGAAGAAGTGAGGATCTTAGAAAGCTGGCGTGGGCAGCAGTGGAAGAGCATTATCCTAGAAGATACACCAGAACAAAGAAATTGGCAGAGGAGGAGAACAGGATGAGAGAAGCAGGGCAGAAATGTGAGTTCTGGTTACATGGATGGATGTACTTAATTGGTGGAAAGAAGAGCAAGCAGAGAGTGCCTTGAGAGTGGTACCAAGCACAACTGAATCTAAAACAAAGCAGAAGGAAGAAAAGGAACAGCAGTCCCAAGGGATGGATAAAGCAGGCAAAAAGAGAAGTATGAAAATAGAATAACATGATCCGAGTACATAAGGCAGCAGAAAAATGCAAATGCAGAGGAATACAGCAGAAGAAAGACCAACAAGGACTGGACACCAACATCAAAGGATTACAAAAGGGAATGAGGAACATTCACACACATACTGTAAGCTCCTTAGTTGCTCATTATTGCATGCAAAAGGACTACTAAGAAACAGGGAGGGAAAGGGAGAGTAGAGAGACACAGGAAGGACAATGACTATGAAAGTACGATGACCTCTGTTCCCATGAACTACCAAAGAAACGGCAGGTTACTTAACAATGAATGTGTGATAAGAGACCTTGGGACACAGGTGGACAGTAGTCTGTCCTGTGATAATCACATCACCACAGTAGTCAGGAAATCCTTCTATGTGGCGCATCTCATCACAAAAGGATTCTCATCCAGGAAAAAGGAGGTCATTGCTCCCCTCTACTCTGCACTCATTAGACCCATTATAGAGTACAACCCCCCTTTTGGAATGTACCTCACAAGACATCTGCAGTAGTTGGAAAGGCCACAGAAGTACCTCACAAAGAGGATTACTGGCCTCAAACAGATGCCCTACACTGACCATCTCAAAAAACTCCAGCTTTACTCCGTAGCATATCGCCTACTCCAAGGAGATTTCTGCCTAACATATAAAGCTATGTCAAACCCAGAGCTGTTGGACATGCTGCACCTAAAGAAATCCCAGTCCCTCTGAGCTGCATGCTCTAGGCACCTAAACCTTGCCACCATAATAAACAGGACATGCTGGAGGGATAGAGTCCTGTCCCAGAGACTTCCTATACTCTGGAACAAGCTACCCATCTATGTCAAGCAAAGTTCCTCATTAGCACTCTTCAAGAAAAGTTTTGATGAGTGGATGGGAAATAGGAAATACACCCTGGGGATCACTTCTGTGGCATTGCTCAACAGGGGCACAGGAAATGAACTTTCTTGGGTGTCATAAGTCAGGGAACCTTGTTGGCTAGGCTTACTTAGGCCCTTGGGCCGATAGCCTAGTACCTAACTATGAACCTATGATAACACATGCACTAAGGGGAAACCTAAAGCATTCTATGTGAAGGAGAAGCTCAATGAAAAAAGTGAGGAATGATATGTGAAGAAGTGGTGGGGCTTTATGAAACAGAGTGTATGCAATGACTGCAAACAAGAGATCTGGGTTAGACCATATGTAAAAACAGAGGAAAGGTGAGGATACATAAGTAAAAGAGGGAAAGATAGGTGAGTGACCAACATAAGTTGATAAAGAAAGAAAGGCAGTAGGGTGATGAAACAGTAAGGCAAAGAAGAAGAGGACAGATGTGGCTTAAGTACAGGGGCACTATCGATAAAATGATGTGAAATGATAACCCACTCATAGAAGGGGAGTGAAAGAAACAGGGATTAGTGTAGATGGGAGCTCAAAGAAAAGATGGACATCCTGACAGAAGCTTTGTAGAGGGGAAATTGTTTTACAACAATGGGGGAATGTATGGAGCTGTATAGGTAAAAGCCAATGTTCTGACATGAAACTTAGGAGAGCTATCACATGCCATCAAGTGGAGGAAATTCCAGGACAAGCTAAAAAATGCTGGGAAGGGAATACAGTGCTAATTAAAATAAAGGAGAAAAAATAATGTTCAAAAAGTACCACAGAGGAAGAATGGGGACTACAGGTAACATTTGGACAGATTAAGAAAAGAGGTCAAAGATGATGAACTATATGGAAAATAAGAGTGAATGGGAAAGGATGGAGACTAGAGGACATATGCACTCTGAATAATGATGAGAATGAGTTCTATATGAAATTATCTGAGGATTGGCACAGTTGAGGGGAGAAGAGCAAGCCATCAAAGGATGGGACTTCAACATAACTTCACAGTCAGAGGCAGTTTATTGAAAATGGGAATATAATAAGAAAATGAAACAAGACTTTGAGGAAAAGATGGTTAAGGAGAGACAGAAGGATATACAGAGGTGTCTGGACCCAGTAAACAGGGAATACACATTCAGTAGAAAATACCTTGCACAAACAAACAGGTTAGATACATTATTAGAGAAGAAGAACTTAGAGAAAGGGGAAGAAACAAAAGTTATGTGCTCACCATAATGATAGATCTGTGTTGTTGTCCTATTTTCATCAGGTTCAACAGATGGGATTTCAGATCCAACTCAAATTCAGTCTCGGCACTTCCAAATGCATAGCTCTAGATCTCTGACTCCTCTCCAACCACAATCCCTCTCTTCCTCCCTCTGAATACCTCAGATCATGTTTGCTACCTAAATGTCATAAGATACCTACCTAAATGGATGAATGAAGTCAAAAGGGGATAAGAATGCATATGAATGTATGGAACAACCAACAGTGGTTGTAATTGCAAGACTCCTTAAAGTACCACACATTCTTTGAGGTACAGTAGGTGACAATTTGGAAGTAGGAGGCGGAAGGAAGGAGGGATGCTATACAAGATGAAAATAACACAACATGGATCTATCATTACACTTTCATATCCGATGTCCATTTTTGTCTGGTTCAACAGATGGGACAGATTCCCTAGCTATTGGTCCACCATGTGGTCTAAAGAAAGGATATTCCTAAGCATAACAGAGGCAAAATAAGAAAGAGATCTGGACTGTACATCCATTTTATAATGAGACACAAAGATGTGAACTGTTGACTATGTGGTAGCAGAACAAATTTCATCAACTGGCAAGTTTCATCAAAAACTGTGGAAGTTCCCACTGACCTAGCTGAATGCACTTTTTCAGATAATATAATTTAGCAAAAACAAACAAAATGCAATTTGACAACCATCTAGAAAGGGTGGCCTTGGAAAAACCCTAACTTAACTTTGGAAAAGGCAGGCCATGAATAGTTCATCCAATTTTCTGAAATCCTTTATTTTATGAAGGTAAAAATGCAGTTGTCTGTGAACATCTAGTAAATGTAGTGTGTACTCTCCTTTGTTCATATACTTTGGGAAGAAGACTGTTTTGTTGATGGACTGGTTAAATGTTAGATTCAGATGCCACCTTTGGGATAAAAAAAGGGTTGGGTCTCAGGAAGACTTTCTTATGAGAGAATGGGTATGGAGGTTTGCAAGAAAGTGCCTGCTAATTCTGATATCTTTTGGGCTGAAGTGATTGCCACCAAAAATATTGTTTTCCACTTGAGATGTACTGAAGCTGCTGGTTAAAATGGGATTTGCTAAGGGCTTGTAAGATCACCATGATATGCCAAAGTTGGACAGAATCTCTTATAGGAAGTCTAAGAAGAAAAGTTCCTCTGGGAAATGCTTTAGACACTTTTATTGAGGCTATCTGAGTCTGATTATAACCAATATGAAAATTAAATCTGAAATAGTTGCTAACTGGACTTTGCAAAGATAAGCAAGTCATCTAGGTAATGAAATGGTGAATACCTTGCAGCCTGCAGTAGGCTTTCACAGGAGCCACACACTCTGTGAATACACTTAGAGCACAGGATAGACCAAAGTGTAATGAAGAGAACTGACAATGTGATCCAGACAGAAAAAACCTTAAGAAGCATCAGAAATCTGGATGTATAGAAATATGATGATACGCATCTTTTAAAAATCTAAGGTCACTAGAAAACTCGAATGAGGAATAAGGGGTAGAAACTGAAGATTCAGCATTTTGAACTTGGGTACTATCACAAACAGATACAAAAAAGAAAGATCCAGAAGTAATCTCCAAAAGTCTTCATTTGGCCCCAAGAACATCGTGGAATAAAACATTTAACCTAACTGAGAAGAAGGGACAGCTTCTATCATTCCCCTGAGCAAACAAATGCTGAATGATATGAGGGAAACAAAAAGACTGGTCTGATGTGTGAGGAGGGATCCCATGAAAAGGAGGGTGACACTCTCACTGCTATCTGTAACATTGATTAATTACTCTCAGAACTAATCTGTCTGAAACTGTCTGTTGCCAAAGAGATAAATTAAGGTTTACACATTCTGGCATTATTAAAGGACTGCCAGGAGAAAGGGGTTTGGAAATCTTTTATATAGTCATTCATACTTATTAGACTGTTCTTTGTTCTGGGGGGAGTCCAGCTTTCTTTTTCAGAACACCCCAATCATTGCTTTTTAAATAATTGCTTATTGGTACTGTTTATTTTACTTTTTCAAGGAAATTGTGTAGGGATCACTGAATCCCTTGGCAAACTTGGAAAAGGAGGACTGAAAATCATCTGAGAGATCCATTGAATCAGCTTTCCTCTCTCTTCACACTTTTTCATGATCTCTGCAGCAGAATGTGCAGAAACTATATATTTTTTTTTTATCCAAGGGAGAATTCAAATTTTCATTTTTGGCATCCTTTCAGAGGTACTAAGAACATGGCCATGCAAACCTCCTCATAATTGTTCCAGTGGCAGCAGTCTAACACAAACAAATGACTGATGCTAAAACCATGAATTAAAACTCAAAATGGAGGTGACATCAGCAGAATCATATGAACATTTCAAACAGTGCGCAGTTCATAGGTATGCAGCAGGCTAATGGCCACTAGGGCCTTTATTAACCTAGACACACAACCCAACCCAGTTGCATTCCCTTATAGGATCTGTGTCTTAAATGGGAGGGATATATTTGTTGGATATTGCTAAACTGTTATGTTATTTAGGAAATGTTTACTGTTGGTCTATGTCTGTAAGAGACATGGGTCCATCCCGAAGATGAATTTGCTATTTCCTGTTCAATGGTAAAGATTACTCTTGAATAGGGTTAGGGATGGACTCTGCTTCACATGGATGGGGAGTTTATTCCAGCACATAGGGATCCTTTGAGTCACATATCTGTCTCGCCAGCATGTTCTATTTATGTTGCAAGCAAAGTTCATATCCTGAGATCTAGTGTTTCTGGTGCTGCTCATTTTGCGGATGTGCAAAAGCTCCATCAAGGCTGGATTTAATAATGCTTCATATACCAAACACAGTTTGCCTCTCAGCAACCTGTTGAAGACTGAGTCTAAAGGATAGGTACATGCTGAAGGAGGCACTGTACTCAATGATAAGTCCTATAAGGAATGAGTAGAGTGGTACCATAACATCCTTGGACCTGGATGCCATACACTTACTTATAAGTTGGGCGACAGAATGATTTTCTTACTACCTTGGTTATGTGTTGGTCAAAAGTCAGACTACTGTCTACATATGTTCCCAGATCTCTAACTACTGTGTCATCTCTAAGGGATGTCTTATCAATGGAGAAATCTGCTTGGGTAGATGTTTTCCCAAAAGGCCCTATGATGCACTTCTTTGCAATGAGTTTTAATTCATGGTTTTAGCATCAGTCATTTGTTTGTGTTAGACTCTCTTGCAAAATATTAGTGTCAGAGAATTTAGTCATCTGTAAACATGGTGAGCCAGAGGTCCCTGACATTAGCCTTTACCTTTGTTGAGACGTGATACCAAACAGAAGTGGGCCCAGCATGAGCCTTGTGATACTCCACTGGTGATCTGTCTTATGGTGGAGGTGGTCTCACTAATACTGACTTCTTGAGTCCTACCTTGCGCCAGCTGGCAATCCAGTGAGTTGTGTAGGGTTTTATGCCTGGTTCAGTGAGTCTGCCCACATTACTTTTGTGGGGCATTGTATCTAATTCCTTAGCCAGGTCTATGTATGCAGTATGCACTGTCTTCCCTTCATCCATAATCTTGGTTATCTTCTCATAGAAGTTTACCAGGTTAAGTAGGCCTGACCTTCCTTTGACAATACTAAACAGGGATGGGTCCAGTGTTTGTTGTTTGCCTATGGCTTTGTTGATCATTTCCATGATAATTTGTTCCATGGCTTTGCATATTAGACTAGTCAGACTAATGGGCCTGTAGCTTCTGGGGATGGTTGATGGCTCACCCTTGTGAAAAGAAGTAACAGTCGCCATCCTCCATTTGCTTGGTATGTTGCCTGTTTTGACTCTGTAGTTGAAAAGTGACTGAAGTAGACCAGCTAGGTTATGTTTTAAGCTATTTAGGAGGTAACCTGTGATACTGTCAGACCACATTAGGGCCTGATAAAAGTGAGGGGGGGTATGCTGGAAGGGATTTCATAAGGGGTGGTGAGGGGGAGTTGGGGAGTTTGAGATGAATTTGTTGGCCAGCATATTTGCTGTGTCACTCTGCTCAATGAAAGGGGTACCATTTACTACCAGTTCTGCATAATATTGCATCTTACCTTTGAGGTTTCTCATAGCTATTGAAGGCCTTGTGGTTGTCGTTAGCCTAAGAAGCTATCTTTTTCTCAAAATTGACCTTGCTATATTTCTATACACAGAAGAAACCAAGTTACACAAAGCAAATTTATCCTCACAAAAGGAAATAGTTGCAAAAAATATTCATCATATTCTTGACAAGCAAGCATTAACTTCAAAATATGAGCTTGACAGCTGAGAATTTTGGAAACAAGTGTTGCAGAAGAACATACTTTTTCCCAAGTCTATGAAATGTTTTCTCAACCTTGTCAGAAGTAGAGGAATTATTATTAACCAAATACTTAACAGCAGCTAGGTTTATCAGGGAATTCACTGTTGGGTCTGATCTGGAGTTAGAGTATAAAACATAAAAGACCGAGGAGCTTCATATAATCTATTTTTGGGGGCACAGCATACTGGCTGCCAGGCAAGTTAGAGTATGCAACAAATAGAACCTCCAATGCTGAAAGAAGAGGAGGAACTGCTGTAAGTTCAGGAAGCTTTGGTTGCCCCCAACAGTAAACTAACACAACTTACAGAGAGATAAAAATTGTTTTAAATTAGTTTTAACAGCATTTTCATAAAAAGTAAAAAGTAATGTTCCTGTTTAAAAGTTACGAAAAGTTGCACGAAAGTGTATAAAAACTATTTTTCCTAGCATTAAATAATTTTACAGAAAAAGCTCACTTTTGGTAATACATGTAAAAAGTGGAAGTTTTTTTTTTTTTTGCCAAAGGCAACATTTCTGCCCAGCAGTGGAAAGTATTAACTGACTGTTTATCCTTGAAAACCTGCAAGAAGTGTACTCTTTAGTGGCAGGAAATCTGTGAAGGGTTTGGTGCCCAAACCACTTTTTCCACATCTCATTTCAAGCTAATAGTTTTGGTGCATGGAATATGCTTCTGTAGCTTTGGGTCATGGTCAGCTATTATGTACCTTTCAGGATATAATCCATATAGCTAAGGCTACTACAGCAGTGATCAGTATGGTGAATGTCTACTTATTCATAGGTTTTGCATATGGATTGCTGCCTTTAATGTACATGTGCATTCCTGTTGCTTGATTGTGTTTATTTAAAATTTTAATCAGTTTTGAAATTATTCCTATAAATGCTAAGTTTGATTAATATAACTCATTACAGTGGTATATTTGCAGTACATACTGATTTTCTATTTGTCCTTTTCCTGCAATGCACAGCAATGAAAAATATTCTGTTACAGGACTGTGCTTCATGAACTACATGTGTAAGGATAGTTGCATCCATGAATAACATACACACACACACACACACACACACACACACACACACACACACACACACACACACACACACACACACACACACACACACACACACAATTACATGGTACAGAAAATAAGTTCCCCGTTTCTCTGCCTGTCTAACCATCTCTGACAACATAAAATACATTAGCATTAATGCTCTATATGTCATTATCACATTAGCAGAAAACTCTGTATTAGCATAGTTAAAAAGATGAGAGAACAGAACTATTATCTTACAGTCCTGGGTTTGATTCCCTCAGTCTCTATATGCTTAAAGTGTGGATCTGTGTAAGGCATTTAATGATTCAGCTCTCCTAGTTTGCCCCAGAGAAGCAACAGCTGTGTGGAGTTGGTTTATCTGGTTAACAAATAATGAAAAAATAAATAAACATGGTGTAATGTGTAATGGAAAAGCACTAGGGCACTATTTTGTAAAGACATGATATTCTATTATTATATCTTAGAATATATGGAACTATACACTACTGTTATATATATATTTGTATTGAATGAAAAAGTTATCAAATTTGATACAGCCCATTTCAGTGATATAATCTATTTTAGGAATGGCTAATCTACAGCAACCCCCCCCCCCAAAAAAAATGAGGAGAGTTTTCAAATGTTTATATTTGAACCTTGTTTTCACTATCACACCCTGAAGTTTTTCAGCTTGCTGGTGTGTCAATATTACTGGCCAAAACAGTTTCCGTTGGTATGTAAAGAAGGCTGGCTTTCCTTTTCTAGGTTAATACAAGTCTGCATATTTTTTTTTTACATTTGAGCCCTGTCTGTTCTACCTGTTTCTGAAGTCTTCATCTTGCTGGATAATTTTCTTTACATTTGAGCCCTGTCTGTTCTACCTGTTCCTGAAGTCTTCATCTTGCTGGATAATTTTCTTTACATTTGAGCCCTGTCTGTTCTACCTGTTCCTGAAGTCTTCATCTTGCTGGATAATTTTGTTTACATTTGAGCCCTGTCTGTTCTACCTGTTCCTGAAGTCTTCATCTTGCTGGATAATTTTCTTTACATTTGAGCCCTGTCTGTTCTACCTGTTCCTGAAGTCTTCATCTTGCTGGATAATTTTCTTTACATTTGAGCCCTGTCTGTTCTACCTGTTCCTGAAGTCTTCATCTTGCTGGATAATTTTGTTTACATTTGAGCCCTGTCTGTTCTACCTGTTCCTGAAGTCTTCATCTTGCTGGATAATTTTGTTTACATTTGAGCCCTGTCTGTTCTACCTGTTCCTGAAGTCTTCATCTTGCTGGATAATTTTGTTTACATTTGAGCCCTGTCTGTTCTACCTGTTCCTGAAGTCTTCATCTTGCTGGATAATTTTGTTTACATTTGAGCCCTGTCTGTTCTACCTGTTCCTGAAGTCTTCATCTTGCTGGATAATTTTCTTTACATTTGAGCCCTGTCTGTTCTACCTGTTTCTGAAGTCTTCATCTTGCTGGATAATTTTCTTTACATTTGAGCCCTGTCTGTTCTACCTGTTCCTGAAGTCTTCATCTTGCTGGATAATTTTGTTTACATTTGAGTTGCTGGATAATTTGTTTACATTTGAGCCCTGTCTGTTCTACCTGTTCCTGAAGTTTTCATCTTGCTGGATAATTTTGTTTACATTTGAGCCCTGTCTGTTCTACCTGTTCCTGAAGTCTTCATCTTGCTGGATAATTTTGTTTACATTTGAGCCCTGTCTGTTCTACCTGTTTCTGAAGTCTTCATCTTGCTGGATAATTTTGTTTACATTTGAGCCCTGTCTGTTCTACCTGTTCCTGAAGTCTTCATCTTGCTGGATAATTTTCTTTACATTTGAGCCCTGTCTGTTCTACCTGTTCCTGAAGCTTTCATCTTGCTGGATAATTTTCTTTACATTTGAGCCCTGTCTGTTCTACCTGTTTCTGAAGTCTTCATCTTACTGGATAATTTTTCTTTACATTTGAGCCCTGTCTGTTCTACCTGTTCCTGAAGTCTTCATCTTGCTGGATAATTTTCTTTACATTTGAGCCCTGTCTGTTCTACCTGTTCCTGAAGTCTTCATCTTGCTGGATAATTTTCTTTACATTTGAGCCCTGTCTGTTTTACCTGTTTCTGAAGTCTTCATCTTGCTGGATAATTTTCTTTACATTTGAGCCCTGTCTGTTCTACCTGTTCCTGAAGTCTTCATCTTGCTGGATAATTTTCTTTACATTTGAGCCCTGTCTGTTCTACCTGTTCCTGAAGTCTTCATCTTGCTGGATAATTTTGTTTACATTTGAGCCCTGTCTATTCTACCTGTTCCTGAAGTTTTCATCTTGCTGGATAATTTTGTTTACATTTGAGCCCTGTCTGTTCTACCTGTTCCTGAAGTTTTCATCTGCTAGTATTCTGAGTATTCTCGGCCAAAGCTGTTTCAGTGGGCATGAAGAAAAGGCAGGTTTTCTAACACAATCTCCCTTTCTCTGTTACATTCACACTATGGTATCTAATCAAACTAACTTCATTCTCAAGAATAATATTTTTTTCTTTCTGTTCTCTTATCTCTTGCCCTAGATAAAGGTCTGTGTCAGCCCCCACCCACCTATCTAGGAAACACACCTCTTTCTTCTAATGCGCATTGTCTCCAGCTGTGAGGGCAGTATCTCTAAGGAAGCTGAAAGAACAAAGGATACCTGCATTGAGGATTAAAAAGTTTTTCAGTCTGTATTAACATGTATGTTACTCGTTTTAAATAACTGCTACAAATGTTCTTAATTTCTGTCATATTATTTTATTGGCATTTGAACTGCTGCTGTACTGACCACTATAGGTAGGAACACATGACATGGGATGCAGTCAGCACCAACCCTTCAACTCTGGTCCCAGTTTACTAGAGCCTTTTTCAAATATAATATGTTAGTTACTCTCCAACAGTGCATCATTCTCCCCCCACCCACCCACACCATCTCCCTAGTTTCTCTTGTTATGCAACTCTAACATATATTTTTCCTTGCTGCATAAAAATACATTTCCTATAACTTTTTAGAGTAATACAAATTCACTAATACGAATTACACTGAATATAAATGATTTTATGCAGTGAGGAAATCGTCTCAGATTGTTTTTTTGGCCAAGCTACTATACTACCAGGTACAACCTGCTGCTTTTCATCTCAAACTGCTCCCACCCCTACCTCCTCTAAGTTTATTTCTCACTTAAGTCTCACCCTCACAATCATACTACCAATCCACAACAACTTCCTCCCACCAAAACCTACCTACCCAATAACAACCTCTTACATCACCAAATTACTATACTTGAGTGTAATTGACAAATACTTTGACCCACCTATAAAACTATTCTACCAATCCTCAATAACTTCCTCCACTTAAACCTAACTAACCAATAACACCCTCTTATATCTCCTTATTACTGTAACTAATAATACCTGTTCTCTACTTTTCACCATCTAAATATGCTCTCCTTTAAAACATTGCACATCCTAACTCATCACTGGCAAGCATGATACAGTGTCTCATTCTAACCTCTCTCAAACTCATATTATTAACCTACTCTACATCTTACCAAACATTCTCCCTGAATACTTCATTTATTACCAAAAGACACATGATTACAATGTAACCTCTTCATCCATCCTATTCAATGTAAGTCCCCATTTATATAAAAATCACTACACTAACTTTATTAAACTGAAAATACTCCATATGCCCACAAATGGTTCAAAGGTTGTTGTTGTTGTGTCTTTCGGCTTTTCCCGGTTAGGTGTCGCCACAGCGGAACTCCGGTCCGCTAATGATTGGCAGTTGATTTTTACGTGCCGAGTAACTAGCCCTGACGCACAACCTTCAATGAAGGTACGTCCATTCACGCATGTCTCCATGCAATAGACGCTCTAGCTGAGAATCAAACCAGACAGCGTCTTACTGTGAGGTGACAATGCTACCGCAGCACTACAAACGCGGGTAAAATACTATTACCAAAAAAACTAAAACAACACATTCATATAAGCGTGCTACTGAACTTACTGCTAGCAGGTGATATCCTCCCCAACCTTGGACCCTCTCAGGCACCAAGTTACTGCACAAATAATAAATCAGCCCTACCCAAAAACCTAAATTCCTCTTCCAATAAAATAATAAATAGTAACAATAGACTCAGTCTATTCCATTTGAACATCAGAAGCATTGCAAACAACATTCCAGAACTACATGAATGGAGAAAACATCACTCTCCTGATATATGAGTAATAACAGAATCTTGGCTAAAATCAAATATCAGTAACACAGAAATACTCCCCCCACCTGGCTTTAACACCCTTAGAGCTGATTGATTTAAAAAAAAAAAAACACATCTCCCATACCCTCCTTCCTCAGTGGTGAACTACTTCTAAGTAACCTAAAATTAAATGCACAGAAAACAATGTTTGGAAGCCCTTTATATCAGACCTGGAGACAATAGTAGCACACTGGAGGCAACTCTGTCCTGGCTATCTGATAATGTACCCATAGACACTATTATACTAGATGATGTTACCATGATCTGGTCGTTTCACCTCTGAGATAATGACTTCTAGTATAAACATATACAATATATCCCAACTTATCAGTGATCTTACCAGAATCAACCTGAATAATGGTAAAACTACTACCTTGGGCTGCTTACCCTAACAATACAAGATCCTACTGTACTTTAGCTACATGTGAATGCCGTACTTCATCTAGAGGAATCCTCTCTCAACATGAACAACTTTGACCCACAGCTGTTTAACAGCTCACTACAATCTCACCTCTGGAGCATCCTAAATGTCTTGCCACTTGATGATGCTGTTGTCTATTTTAATAAGATATTTATGGAACTGCTAAATGGCATGCCCCCACCCCCTTGGGATAAAAATAATGCAAAATAACTCTGTTCCTTGACTCACTCCTACTACCAGGAAATTAATGAGGAACAGAGATATAACCTGGAAGGCATGGCTAAATAACAAAACTAAACCAATCCTCAGCAAAATAAATACTTAAGAAATAAAGCCAAATGCCAGATCAAACTTAACAAGAACCTTTATTACTCCAATTTGCAAAATAGATGCTACACACATTCTAGACTATTCTTGGATACCATATATAAAATACTACATCCTGGATCAAATGGGCAACCAACCCCCAACCCCCACTGCTTCCTGGAAGAAACTGCTAGCACTTTAAATGATCACTTTATCTCTAGCATAGTTTAACTATTTCACAATGAAACTCAAAACACATCAATCTCCTAGAATAAACCTACCAGATCCCACTCAGTCTCACCTCCCATTTCCATTAATACTCATTCTTTTTCCTTTCAACTAGTATCTATTATAACAATCAAGAAATACCTTAAACAAATTAAACCAAGTAGACTTGATGGAATTCCTGATGATTTCTTAAAATAGCAGCCACTTTAATTTCTTCCAGTATCCATGCTCATGAACAGGTCTAGTCAGGAAATGCATGCCTCAGCCTTATGGAAAAAATCTCACATCATTCCACTTCACAAGAGATGTCACTCCAATGAAATATCCAACTTCAGACCCATTGCCATTTACTCCCCACTTTAAAACAATCATTGAAAAATTAACTTATAATCAATTAATGACTCATTTACAAACTAACAACTTGCTTATCCCCACACAACATAGTTTCAGAGCAGGGCATAGCATTACCACAACTCACCAACACTATTAAGCTTGCCAGAGAGAAAGGGCAGCTGCTTACTGCCATGTTTATGGATCTGTCCAAGACCTTTAATACCATTTCCTTCAACTTTCTTCTAAAATATCAGACACTTCCAACAAGTGGTTCTCCAGCTACATTTCCAAGTCTGTTGAATGGATCATATTTACTCATCCTTCCCACCTGTCAAAACAGGTGTTCCCCAAGGTTCCGTGCTGGGACCACGGCTTTTCACCACCTTTACCAAGAACCTACACTCCACCAAATATTAAGCATCCCTAATACACTATGCTGATGACTCCATATCAATCTGCTCCACTGCTAACATAATTACTCTACAAAACCTCACTCAACAGTCATTTTCATCAGTTAACAGCTGGATCAATAACTTCCAGCTTCTACTCAAAAACAGATAGGCTGTATGAGATACTCAAAAGAGAACAACAACAATAGTATACGGTTTATACTAAATTCACATGATTACAGAGTAAAATAAGTTAACGCATACATCACTGTATTAAAACTGGAGAATAAGACATGATAAGTGCTTCCATGTGTCTTAAAGTTATCAGTAAAATCAAGAAAAGCATGCTACACAAAATAATATAAATCATAATTATGCAACAGCAATGTGAAAAAATGATATACAGCTGATGTGTGATTTTTTTTTTATTTGCTGGAGAGGGTTGCTGATTCATGTAAAACATTTACAAATATCTGTATATTTAGAAGCTTGAGGTGTGTGTGTGTGTGTGTGTGTGTGTGTGTGTGTGTGTGTGTGTGTGTGTGTGTGTGTGTGCTTGCATACATGCACGCATGCTCCACTTTTGTTTACTGTTACATTTTTTTACTTTAACCAGTTCTAGGAAAAGCTGAACTTAGCATTACTTGCTGTCCTTCATTTACGGCATTAGTAGCAACTTTAATCAGTCTTTTGTCTTTCTCTTATTTTGTAATATTTAAATAAATGTTGCTATTATGTTAATTTTCATCCTTTCCTTCTATGAAATTCTATTTCTTGCAGTTTCCACAAAATACTGCTATAACCTGCTGGCATTGTTTTAGGTGGTTTGACACTGCTGAAGGTTTATAATTCTGTACAGCAGTGTTACCATACACACACACACACACACACACACACACACACACACACACACACACATACACACATATATATATATATATATATATATATATATATATATATATATATATATATATATGCAAATGTTTATATATATATATATATATATATATATATATATATATATATATATATATATATATATATATATATATATATATATATATATATATATATATAGTCCTAAATTCCATCTCACTTATCTCTTGAAAAAGGGATGTGCTATTGTGTTTTGTTACTGTTTTTGTCACTGTTGTGTCTTGTGTCACTATACACTTTTACCTTTTTCATTTTTTTAAACCACCCTCAATATTTATTAAGTGATCAGTGTTAATTATAATCCCCAGAGAGTGTTATTTGCCATTACATACTGATAAAATATTGCCAGTGCTATAAGTGCCAAGTTTGGTATGACAAATGCTTATGTTGTTATGGACTGCTCATTTTTAGTCTGTTCAATCTGCTTAAATAAATTACTCTACTAATCCCTGGTATTTAACTCACCAAGGACTCAACTCATTGAGATTAAATGTTTGGACTCCAATCTAGTGAAGAAACTCAAGGGTAATAGATTTTATCCAGGGCAGAAAGCCCACACCTCAAACTAAAACTTATATATAGCAACATTATGGTCACACATATGCAATTAAATGAGAAATCTACCAAAACACATCCCTGACAATGTCCACATATTATCTACACTATTATTGATTTTCTTTAGAAAACAGGTGTTGACAAATTCATCATTGAGGAATGCAGGCTCCGGGAATGAATCCTTAGGCAATCAAAGCCAGGGGAAGTGTATGACAGCTGTTGACTGTTGTGTTTTTCTTTTTTTCTTTTTAATCCTCAGATTTAGTTGCTCAATGTGATGTATGTTATCTTAGTATTACCTTATTACTTTATCGCCAAGATCACAACATTCCAGAAAAAAAAAGCAAATGTAATATTTCATTTGTTTTTTTAGTTTTGTTTTATTTTATTTCTGCTCTCTTTTCTGGGTTGCAGTAACCTCAGAGTCAGAATAGTAATGTAAGGTCTCATAACGAGACTGTAGGGAACTTGCTCCTTGCAAAATATATTTCAATTTGTGTTCAGTTATATTTAAAACATTTCTATTTTACTGACCATACAGTGTCCAGGTGCCCATCTTGGGCTTCGTGGGATAGCTCTGTTGATTGAAAGCTGGGCATAATACCGATCAACCTGCCAAACATGAACTAAAAGATTGCTACATTCAATATTGTTCACTGACAGGATTTGGATGACTTGATGGTAAGGAGGAGGCTGGATGTACTCTGTATCCAGGAAACAAGATGGAAGAGCAGTGCAACAAAGCAACTTGGTTTGGAATTCAGTGCCTACTACTCATGGGAAGGACAGACTAAAAATGGTGTGAGAACTGTGGTGAGGGTGAGGCTTCAGAAGACAGTAAGGGATGTCTGACTTGTGGCAATAAGTCTCCAGTGTAAGGATAAGGTAGACTTCATAATCTCAGACTATGCCCTACAACAGAGTTGTAATACAGATGAAAAGAGCTTATTCAGGCAGCAATTACATGACCTACTAGATAAAGCAGGAAAGCATAAGTTGGTGTTGATGATGGGTCACCTGAATGCATATATCAGGACAGACAGAACAAGATATGAGGACTGCTTGGGTCTGCATGGTTAGGGCAACATGTATAAATTAGGAGAGGGCTATTCAAGACATCTGTCTAAAAAAATGGCTTGATGGTGGCCAACACATGGTTCAGGAAATGAGACAGTCACAAGATCACATACAAGGATGGGAAACATGAAACTCGGGTAGACATCCTGCTAGTAAGGAAATGTTATTGGGGTAGAATCAGAAATTGCAAAGTCATCCCCAATGAAACAGTCAGCCCATACCAAAAAACATTAGTTACCACAGTCAGCTGCAAGCAGTGGCCATAGAAAGCTCTTAGGTCAACACAGACTAGGCTGAAGACCGGGACATTGACTGAAGAGAAAATACAAGAGTTCAAGGAAATACTCGGGGCTCTAGCACTTCAGGAAGAACAGATAATAGATGGAGTTAAAGAAAATAGCTGTGCCTCAAAATAGCATGTATGTGGACTATAGAACAGATCTGTGGTCAAGCCAGAATTGGAAATAAAGTACATAAAAATAATGCAGAAGTCTGGGAAGTCATCTAAAGAAAGATAAAGTACAGGAAAAAAGTTGGAGATAGAAAAGATAGACTAGACTAACAAGGAATATTGGTTGGCTAGCAAACAGGCTAAGAAAGCAGTTGCAATAGCAAAGAGCAAGGCATCAGAGGCACACTACCAGCTTCTGAAAAGTGACTCAGCAGATGCTAGAAAGAAAGTCTATCAGCTTGTGAGGCAGACAGAAAGATAAAGAAGATATTTATCAGACACCTTTCATAATGGATGCCAGCAGCAACCTGCAAACCAGTCTGTAGGCTATCAAAAGCAGATGTAATGAGTACTTCCAGTGAATGAAGAAAACCCCACAGAAGCTGGACTACCATAGACACAGCCCACAATGAACGAAGAAGAAGAGATGCCACCCTGGAAGAAGTAAAAACAGCACTAAGGAAAATGAAGTCAGAGAAAGCAGCCAGCTCAGATGAGGTCATAGGTTCATGGGTTCATAGGTAGGTACTAGGCTATCGGCCCAAGGGCCTACGTAAGCCTAGCCAACAAAGTTCCCTGGCTTACGCCAACCCACGAAAGTTAATTTCCTGTGCCCCTGTCAAGCAGAGCCACAGAAGTGATCCCCAGGGTGTATTTCTTATTTCCCATCCACTCATCAAGATTTTTCTTGAAGAGTGTTAATGACGAACTTTGCTTGACATAGATGGGTAGCTTGTGCCAGAGTATGGGACGTCTCTGGGACAGGAATCTATCCCTCCACCAAGTCCTGTTTATTGTGGTGACAAGGTTTAGGTCCCTAGAGCATACAGCTTGGAGGGATTGGGATTTCTTTAGGTGTAGCATGTCCAACAGCTCTGGGTTTGGCATAGCTTTATATGTTAGGCAGAAATAGATCACCCTGGAGTAGGATATATGCTACAGAGTAAAGCTAGAGTATTTTGAGACGATCAGTGTATGGCATCTGTTTGAGGCCAGTAATCCTCTTTGTGAGGTACATCTGTGGCCTTTCCAGCTGCTGCAGATGTCTTGTGAGGTACATTCCAAAAGGGGTGTTGTACTCTATAATGGGTCTAATGAGTGTCGAGTAGAAGGGAACAATGATCTCTTTTTTCCTGGATGAGAACCCTTTTGTGATGAGGTGTGCCATGTAGAAGGATTTCCTGACTAGTGTGGCAATGTGTTTATCAAAGGAGAGACTACTGTCCACCTGGGTCCCAAGGTCTCTTATCACACATTCAGTGTTAAGAAGACTGCTGCCTATGTGGTAATTCATGGGTACAGAGTTTTTAACCAGAGGGGACAACAATGCACTTTTTGGCATTAAGCTTGAGGCCATGACTCTGACACCAGGCATCTGTCTCAGTGAGGCCCTTCTGTGTTAGCCTGTACTTCAGAGAAGTAGATACCAAACAGGAGAGGTCCCAGGACTGATTCCTGTGGTACTCCACTTGTCACTGGCTTGAAGTCAGATTTGGGGTCTGCACTTTTACAGTTTCGGTTCTGTTAGTAAGCCAGTTGGCAACCCGTCTTGTGACATAGGGATTTATACCTAGTTTAGTGAATTTAGCTATAATTCCAGAATGGGGGATAGTGTCAGAAGCCTTGGCGAGGTCAAGATAGGCTGTGTGAACCACCTTACCCTCGTCTACGGCTTTGGTGGCTGCCTCAAAGAGGCATGATCTGCCTTTCACAAACCCGAACTGGGTGGGGTCCAGAGTTTGGAGGTTACCAATGCCTTTGTTTATGAATTCCATTATGATATGTTCTGTGGCCTTGCATACTAGGCTCATCAGGCTAATAGGGCGATAGTTCCCAGGATCAGTGGTGGCTCCCCCTTTGTGGAGTGGGATAACTGTTGCTGTACGCCATTCAGTGGGCACAAAGCCTGACATGAGGCTATGATTGAACATGGTGCTTAGGTGGGGAGCCAGTTCGTTCTGAAGTTCATGTAAACCGCAGACTGGGGTGTTGTTCAGTCCCATGGATGCTGTGTTTTTGGCTTTAGAGAGTGCTGCTTTTACCTGTGAAGTTGTGATCACAGGGACTCTACATTCTTCCTGTATAGATATGGGCCCTTTAAGGGGTGAGAGGGGGGGGGTTAAAGTTAGCACTGAACCTATCTGCCAAGATGTTGGCAATATCAGTTGGTTCTGTAATTTTTGTGCCATTGTGCTGTAACTCAGAGCAGACCTGGGTGTTGCCATTGAGATTCTTGACATAGCTATAGAATGCATTGTGGTTGTCCTTAGAATCAGTGGCAATCTTATTTTCATAGCCAGCTTTGGAGGATCTTATAATGGATCTCAGCTTCTTGTTGAGGCTGATCAGGGAGCTCCACCACTCATGGGATTTTACTCTCTTTTGCAACAATTTCTTCCTTCTGTTGTAGAGTTTGTTTATGGCAGGGGACCACCAGATTGGTTTCCTTTTTTTGGAGGATAGCATCTTGGTTATGTTTGGGATAGCACGATCCCTGCACTTGTGTAAGTGCTTATAGAGTGCATTTGTGTAGGGTTCAGCAGTCGTAACTGCATTGTCCATCTGCATGGGTGTCATGAAGTTTGCCACTTCTGTCTTAAGAAGCAGAAAGTTGGCTTTGGAGAAATTTTTTACCGTGGTTTCCTTGATGGGGGGGTGAGGGCAGGATGTGGATATCTAGGGTGATTAGCTTATGGTCGGATCTGACCAACGAGGAGTTGACTTCAGGTGTGGAACACCGGTCACTCATGTTGGTAATGACTAGTTCTAGGATATTGTTGCCCCTGGTGGGGGTGTGGAGAAGTTGATACAGGGCATTGGAATTTATGAATTCCAGAAAGCGCTGAGTGAAGGAGTTGATACAAGAGTAGTTTTCCCAGTTAATGGTGGGGTTGCTGAAATCGCCCAATATTAGGGTGTTTGGTTGAACCTTAATATTTTCCAGTATATCAAGAAAAGAGGAGTGGGAATCCTGTGGCTTGGTGGGGGATCTGTAGTAGACTACAATTTGGATTGCAGTTTTGCCCAGAGTTAGTTGCACTTGGATAACCTCGGCTGCATTATGCTGAGCAACTTGCCTGGAGTTGTGGATATCCATAATGAATACAGACACACCTCTGCCTTTGGTGTTCCGGTCCAGGTTAGTTGACCGAAAAGTGTGGTATATGTTATAGCCTGGTAATGCAGGGGTGCTCTCTGGAGCCTTGAACCAGGTCTCAGTCACTGGTCACTGCACAGATATCGATGGTCTCCATTTTAAGGAGTGCCTCAAGTGAGTGCATTTTGAGATTTAGACTTCTAGCATTGAGTAGCATTACCCTCAGTTTTTGCTTGCCTGTTCCTGTTATGGTGGTGAATTTGTCATTTGAACCTTGCCTAAAAAAGACACTATAGCGGCAGCAAGAGCCTTAGCCAGTATCCAGAATCCCAGGGGTGACAGGTGCAGGCCATCTCTGGCAAAGCATCATGCTCTTTCAACCATGTCGTCCCAGGCAGACAGATACTGGATCCCCTTAGAAGGACACCAGAAGCTTAGTCAATTGTTGAAGTCAATCATTTTGTCCTTGTACTGCAATATCATTCTGGGCAATGGCAGGATGCTACTCAGGGCTAGGGTCATACCTGCCTGGGCTACAAGATTGGAGAGTTCTTCCATGTCTCTTTTCATGTAATCCAGGGAGGTACGTCTCAGGTCATTCACACCAACATGGACAATTACAGGGTCACATTTGTACTTGTTGTGAAGTGACCTGAGTGTGTGGGTTATGTGGCAGATCCTGGCACCTGATAGGTAGCTGACAGTAATCTTCTCCTTGTTTAGCCTGGTGCATGGGACATCAGTGTGCCTAATTATGGAGTCACCTATGACTAGTGTGTTGGAAATGTTGTTTTGCCTTATTGGCTGTGTTTGAGTGGCACACTGAGTCTGTGGGCTATGTGTCATTTGGGTTGTGTTGGTGGTGGGAGGTTGCTTGCGTTTCTACTTTGGAGGTCTCTGTTGCTTGAGCAGATTATTATTGTGAGCCTCCATGAATGTTTTTGTGTTTCTATGTGTGGATTTTGGTGCTGTAGGTTTAGTTGGACTACGTGATGAGTGTGGTGTGGTGCAAGTGTTTACCTTCTCCTCTTCAATATCAAGTTCAGTCTTTATTGCAGAGAGCTTTACTTCCAGTTTGGCTAGATAAGTGCATCTCTCACAGGCTATAGTGTTGGGTGGTAGGAGGAGAGGGTTGTCTGGGTACATGAGGCAATTCCTACATTGCCCCAAGATGCCCAGATTCATTAGATAGACAGGAGAGAACACTGGGAGATGACCCTTGGACATGCCTGAATAAAAAAATATTTTCCACTAGACAAGTGAGGAAAGTGAGTACAAGAGCTGTTTTTCTCTAAGCAAGTGAGGAAAGTAAGTACCAAAATTGTTTTCCTCTAGGTAATGAGGAAGGGTGAATGCTGTAGTAATTTGTAGTTTATTTAGTGCTTACAACAAGTTCTGAACAAGTGCTGAGCATGGATAAGAAATTCAAGTGCAAAAACTATGAATCTGTATCTGTATCTTGTCGTAGATAGGCTACCTAGTGCTTACCACTCCCACTGATAAGCTAGAAGGCTTCCCTCCACCACAGAAAGGCTTCAGGGCACAGAAGCTTACAAACAGTCCTTGATACAGCAAACCTGTATCTGGACTAATCTAGTTACAGGGAAGGGGGGAAACAAGCACAAATGCAGGATCTTAAACCAGAAAGTTGAAAGAGGCGGAAAAACTGCCCAAATGGCCAATAAACTACAATTATTGGGCTAGAAACCACTCTTGTGGTAGATGGGCTACTTATTGCTTACCACTCCCACTGATAAGCTAGAAGACTTCCCTCCAACACATGGCAGATATGATCAAGATGTTGAATGAGTTAGGGGAGAAATGATTCCTAAGGGTACTCACAGCAGTATGAGAGAAAAGAATATCCCATATGAATGGAGAATAAGCATTCTAGTGCCAGTGTAAAAGAACAAAGGGGACATTCACAACTATGGTTAGTATAGAAGTATAAAGCTCATGTCACACTATATGAAATTCCTGGAGAGGATAGCTGATAAATGAATACACAGAGTAGTAGAAAGTAAAATGGGAGATAAGAAGTTCACATTCAATTCAGGTTTCAACACAACCGACCCTTTGTTTGCAGTGAGAAAGAATGTTGAGAAAAAGCTAGAGCTGAGGAAAGAGTCCAAGTGGGTATTCCTAGACATGTGATGGTGTAAAGTCCCAGAAACACTGGCAGAATTAATGCAGGCTATGTATAAGGACCATATAACAGAAGTGCGAAGAGTATTCAGACACGCAGAAATGTTGAAATGAAAACCGGCACAGAGAGAAACAAACTGACACCAAGAATACTCTCTGTATGCTGGAAAAACAAGGAATTCACTCGAGTGATAAAAACACAATTTATTCCATGATGTGATAAAAACTCCACAGCATTAGCAGCATATACAAAATAAAATGTATACTCCACAGTAACACAATATCCACAATCAAGTGCTTTCGTCCATCCAGCCATAGCTCCCTAAGAACACAGCTCAATTTGTTTGAACGTTTAAGCAAGAAATACAAGACCATGCACCTGGATAATGAATTTCTGATGAAATCAATTGCAATGAAGCAGGTCCCCAAAGGTCTTCACCTCTGGAAGTTCCAGTTCTGAAGATGTCCGGACGGATGAAAGCACTTGACTGTGGATATTGTGTTACTGTAGAGTATACCTTTCATTTTGTATATGCTGCTAATGCTGTGGAGTTTTTATCACATTGTGGAATGATTTATGTTTTCATCACTCGAGTGAATTCCTTGTTTTTCCAGCATACAGAGAGTGTTCTTGGTGACACATAGAAATGTTCCCAATGGGATAGGGTTCAGCTATGAGTCCACTGCTGCTCATACTGATGATGGACTACATTAGCAAACAGGTCAGAGGGGATAAATCAACAAAGCTGCTGCATGCAGACAATGCAACACTACAGGCAAACTCTGAACAAAAACTTCTGCAAAGGATAGAGGAATAAAATGCAAAAGTGAAGGCAGACAGGGTGAAACTGAGCACAGATATGAAAGTTGGAATGGCAGCACATGATGGAAATCAGAAGTTGCTAAAACTGAGATAGAAGGGAAAATAGTGGATCAGGTTAACAACTTTGAGTATCTGGGAGGCGGGCTTGAGAAGAAGAGAAGTTTGAAAGAGGAAGTCAAATATACAATCAGAGCAACTGCAACCAGCTGGCACAGAATGTCAAGGGTAATGTGTGCAGAAGAATGCCAAAGAAATTGGAAGGTAAGGTGTATTAAACAGTGGTGCAACCAGTACTATTGTATAATATAAAAACCTGGGCAGTGAAGGCACAGCAGATGAGGATGCTAAAGGTGATAGAGATGAAGGGATTGAGACACACTGTGATGAACAATGTTGGACAGATGAATAAATAATGACATCAGAGCAGAAGCTCAAGTATATCCAATTGCAGAGAAGGTCAAAGAGAACAGATTACAGCAGTTCAGGCACATGTGTAGAAAAGAATAAGACAATCTGGTGAGGACGATTTGGGAGACAGGAAGAATGCAACAGGAAACCAGGACATCCAGCAAAGAGATGAACTGATTGTGTGAGAAAAGTTTTGAGATAAGCAGTCATGACTATCAAAGAAGGTAGGGGAGTTGCATTAAATCAAGAGAGATGGTGACAGTTAATATAACACCCTGACTCCATGTAGAAAATGGGAAAAGGGGAGTTGATGATGATAATGATTGTAAAGGCTGCCAGCCCAGCTAGATAAAATGTTGTTAATAATTCTATGTCATTGTAAATATTAATATGATCCACAGGCCTGTTTTATAAATGTAAGAAAACTGTGTTATGTGCTGAGCTTCAAGATTGTAACCACAGTGCACCCTGCTGGAAGAAAGCAGAAATGTGTACAAACTCTATGCCTACATAATGTATGTTTCATAGTACAAATTAGGATATACAGAGTTAACTTGCAAAACTCTAAGAAAATTGATAAGTAAAGAGTTTTGCAATGTTTTATTAAGTCAGTTTATCTCAAGATAAGAGATAGGGTGTCTTGGCTAGGAGTTTCTTTCTATTGCCTTAAAACAGAGATGATTACTAGGTTTCATGTGTAAAGTGTTTTCATATTGCTCTGTGACTTCCTAGCATCTGTATATCTGAGTGCTAAGTATTTTTGACAGAGACATGTTAAATTCTGTTGGTATCTGTTTAGCCTGGGAACTAGATGCAAGTGTCAAATAGTGATGCCATCTAACTATCCCAGTAGTAATGTGTATTATTAACTTAAGAACTATCTCAGAGAGAAAGAGTGCATTGTGTATTGTGATCTGAATCTGACAAGACACCAACACTTGCCTTGGTCTGTAAGTAAGACTTAGATCTTAGTATTTCTCTTAGAGATAGATAGGAATATAACAAGATTAGTGTATATGTTTTCTATATTTATGTGAGACTGTCCTACTATGTTATTTTAAAGAATTTCCTGTGATTTCTGATCTATGTTGTCACTGTGTTGAGTTAATAAGTATTGTCTTGTGTTTTTATTATTTAATATCTCAGCTTTCTATCTATTCTTGTCCTGGACAGTTGTGAATCTCCTTTTCTTTGCTACCTCTGACTTTGTTGGTAACCTGTAGCTACTACACTTGCTCCTTCTTTCTTTCAACCTTCAATAGCTATCCTCCCAGCCTGACTCTCCCCTCTGCTGTTCTGTCTTCACTAATGACTAATTGATTACTTTGCCATTGTAGCTCAAGGATTGAGACTAGCCCCACTTCATTCACCCTCGCTATGCTCAGGCTCACTTCACTCCTCTCCCCACCCTCCATATCGTTTCCTTTATACTTACTCATAGAAACACCCCTTCCTGTTCTGCCAGCAAATCACTGTTCTCCCCTTCTCACTCTCATTACTTTTACCTGTATCTCTTATAGATCCCAATTCTCTTTATACTCTCTCTATCTCCCCCTACTGGCTAACCTAAACCCTACATTGTAATCTTTATTATATACAACTAACTAACTGTCTAACCTAAACGCTACATTGTAATCTTTATTATATACTACTAACTAACCCAACTGCTACCTGACTTCTTTTAACTCCTCAAATGACTATCTCACCTTTTATTATTTTCTATCTGCCTACTTTACTTCTCCTCTCAAGTTTGACTGCCCTCCATCCTTATTTAACACCAGACTTCAACAGCCCTACAAATCCTCAGGGTTTTGCCTTCTCTTATCTGCAACAATCCATAGATAGTAACTGTTCTATACTCCCTCTAGATACTCCTCTTCCAAGGACCAAAATATCTCCCTTCAGCATTATATATACCAAATACAAAGTCAAATACCTCTGTTGCTATATGTGCAAACTAAAGTCTCTCTTTCTTCCTATCTACCTCCTCCTATCAGGAGATATCCATCCCAATCCTGGTCCTCTCATATCCTCCCTCCCCAAAACATATATCCCTCCAAACAAACATGTTCCCATCACACTCAAAAACCACATCTCATTTTTCTTAGTGAATATCAGAAGTATACTCAAAACAAGTGATTTCCATGCATGGGTTGCTAACCATACCCCTGATTTCATTGCCCTTACTGAAATCTGGCTGAAACCATCTATCCCAGATAGAGACATTCTTCCCCAAGGGTACAATATATTCCATCTTGCTCACCCGAAAAAAAGAGAGAGGTGTTTCTCTTATCTACTCTAACCATCTAACCTTGACTCATCTTAAAGAACTCATCCCATCTTTCTCTCCTGCAGAAATCATGGCAGCTAACTTTAAACCAAACAACTTTACTATCACTGTAGTAGCCATTTGTATTCCTCCAGGGGAGAATACTCCTCTACTAGAAAACTTGCTCTCTTATCTTACAGAACATTACTCAAATGAAATTATCCTCCTTTGTGATGTAAATATAAACTGGCTAGCTCTAAATGGCTCTAAATCTAGCTCTCACATTAACATACATGGGTTTGCACATCTTATATCAGAACCTAAACACTTTAGCAACTCTTAAATTCCTAGTACTCTACTTGACTGGATATTAGTCTTGAACCCTACTATATATCACAACCCTGAAACCTTATCCAACTCCTGAGTGATAACTCACCTATAAAAGTTACTAGATTCACCTCTCACTTCACCAGACCTCATAGATACATTACCTGGCGAAAACTATTCTACTTCTTACCTGAAACTTTTAACACCCTTATCCCAGAATTAACTGGAGCCACCTTAAAGAACTTACTCTCAATGAAGCAGTCCAATCCTTTAACACTATATTTCTTGATGTGTTAAACTCTCATGCACCCCTTCGTACTGTTAGAATAAAATCCAAAATATCTCTATGGCTCTCAAAGACATCCCGCTCCATAATGAGAAATAGTGACAGGCTGTGGAAAACCTGGATAAAGTATAAATTCCCTTCTGACTGGAAAAAGTATAGATAACTTAAAAAATGCACAAAAACACAAATTGCTAAGGATAAAAAGGAATTTTACTTTAACCCTCCTACAGCTCTAAGCTCTAATCCCCAAAAAATCTGGAATTCAATCAACTAAATATCACACCCTGGCAACCCTTCCTTCCCAATCCCTACCCAACTGACCCACCTGAAGACACTGCCACTATCTTAAAACCTTCTTTATAGAAACTGTTACAAAGATGGTCAAAACAGATCCCCTCTTAGCTAAAGACTCCAATCAGTCTGCCTTCAAGTCACAACTTCACTAAACCCTTTTCTTTCCAACCTGTATCTACTACGTATATTAAATCCTTACTCTCCAAACTAAAACCATGCTCCACTTCTGCTGATATTCCTTTCTTCTTTCTTCAGCTAACTGCTGATACTCTTGCCCTTCCTGTATCCATCCTCATTAACCACTCTATTACTGAGTCTAAAGTCCATTCTATCTAGAAACAATTCAACTCTTTACCTATCCACAAAGGTGGAAACTCACATAAAATCTCTTTCTTTAGACCTATAGTCATCCTGTCTCCCCTCTCAAAAATACTTGAAATATGCATACACAAGCAGACACTTCAATATTTACTACAAGAAAATCTATTTACTCCTACTCAGCATGGATTCCACTCAAAACACAGTACAACCACTGCACAGATTTCCTTTGCTAACACTATAGCCCTTGCTCGTGATAGGAAAAAATTTGTCCATGCCTATTCTTAGACCTTTCTAAAGCCTTCAATACTGTCTCACACTTTTTACTTCTGACTAAACTAGCTAATCTTAATTTCTCTTCTGATACTGTCACCTGGTTTTCCCGCTATCTCACTGATCAATCACAATCAGTGAAGTGGCTCTCAGCACTATCCCCTTCTCTCCTTATAACAATGGGTGTACCCCAAGGCTCCATTCTTGGTTCACTGCTATTTAATATTTTTACAAATCTACTCTATACTTCTTGCCCTTAGTCATCTCTTGTACAATATGCGTATGACTCCACAGTAATTATTATCTCTGACTCTCCCGCTGGTCTCATCTCTCAAACTCAAGCTGCTTTACATCAGTGGAATCCTGGGTTACCACTAACCAACTTATTCTAAAGTCTGAAAAATACAAACTCCTTCTCTTTCTCCCAAAAACTCTTACCCATCTCAAATCTACTTTTTTATAATGTCTCTCAATAAAACTCCAATAGCAGCTGAAACCAGTACTAAACTCTTAGGTGTCACTACAGATGATCAATTTAAATTTGACTTGCACATTAATAACTGCTTCAGGAAGACCCATCAAAAATTAAGCCTCCTTTACAGAAATAGAAAGTTTCTCACCAATAAATCTAAAGTAACCCTACCCCATACCTTTTACCTAGTGTTCTACTATACTCAAAAACCTCAACACCACACTCCTAGCATAACCTAACTCAACATATAACAAGAATGCTAGATTATCTGCCCAAGATACTTATAAAACTCATCACTGTGTCTCACTTAAATACTTAAACTGGCTGGAACCACCCAATCAGCTTCTTCTCACTCACTTCCAGATTCATCATCATCATCATCATCCGCCCCCTTTTTCCCATTTTTTCTACATGAGGTTGGGGTATCGTGTTAACTATCGCCAACTCTCTCGATTCAGTGCCACCGTCCTGCATTCTTCAATACTCATGCCTGATTGTCGCAGTTCTTCCCTCACTTCCAGATTATACATTCTATATTATACCAACCCTTCTACTGCCCTAGCCTAGCCTATCCTCCTGTATATCTCACAATTCCCCCACTTGATTGCTTTGCAGCTCTGAACAAGGCTTACTATTTATCCACAAACCTAGGACTAAAATGGGTAGTAACATTTATAGCTATCATCCTACCATTCCCAGGAACAAGCTTTCACTCCAAATCAAACAAATAACTCAATGCAAAAAATTCAAATCAGCTGCAAAGGAATACTTAAAAACACTCTGGTCCTGCCCCTGTAAACATCCCCCATAAACTGTCCTTCCCTATATAATCTTCCCCTTAGATGACCACTATCCCTTACTTTGGCTTTCGCTCTGCTCAGCTTTAATCACTTATTTCCTTCCCTTGCCTATCACTTTCTATCTAACTTACCTTTTCCTGTCCATTAGCTTAACTCCTACAAACCTCCCCTCAAACAGCTCTAGTAAGTAACTAATGTTTTTATAGAACTAACACTCTATGTACTGTAATAACATATTTCTATCTCACTTTATCTGCATTAGAAATGATTACTTTTAAATATTTGTAACTTGTATAGTGTTGTTTAATACCAGCAAATATTGTAATTATCACTGTAATAGCTTTTTTGTATTGTACCTTTCTGTGGAGCTTTTCTGCCCGGGCTTCTGCTGAAAAAGGGTTATTTGCAGCTCAGTCAGACGACTACTCCTGGTCAGCCAATGTAAAATAAATAAATAAATATTTAAACCTATTAATTATGGCTGATTTGGTGTAAAGATAATTTAAGCTCGTAGAGTACTCACATGTATTTGGCGATACTGTATAGGCCACTCCTAAATAGCCTTCAAGTCTCAGTCACACTTACCAGTTGGATAATAATTACATTGCACAGTAGAACTGGACACCCTTTGGAAAGGGCCTTTATAGTAGCTGATAAGTGTGGTTGGTGGCAATCTAGGTAGAAGGGGGCATAGCTAGTGAACCTGTGCCAGTCTTCCCTAGGAGTGTCTGTGTGCTTGTATATAAATCAAATTTCAAAGTGTGTGTATGTCAACTACTTGGGCAGAGACACAAAGCACTGGTTGGACAGAGAGGGTGGTGGAGATTTTGGCTTGACCACTCGGCTGAGAGCTGAACCCTATAACTGCGGCAGTGGGGAGTCTTATTGGCATCTGGAGAGAGATGGAGAAACCAGCACCAGACTGATTGTGATCTCTGTGTGCTCTTAAGGGAAATTGTACTTTACTGTGAGTGTACTTGATATCCTCAAAATGTGCACGTCCCTTACTAGTGTTAGTGGTGAGGATTGAGGCTCTTGATTTCTGAGCCAGTGTACGGGCATCACAATGATGATGACTTCTTTTTTCAAGCATTGTTTTAGCAATCCTTCCTGTACTCAAGAAAACAGTTTTGTACAACTGGATTATTTTGAAGAGTGTAAAATCAAAGTGATGTAGCATGCCCTTTTTACTTATGTTTGCAATATAGTCATTTCTCAGACTCTGTCTTGAATGCAATTGTTGTCCCCCATTCATGTACATTTCCGTAGCATATCATTACAATTTTTTTTCAGTTTAACATTTCTATAAAAATACAGATAAGGAATAAATAAATGCTTATTTTAAACTGAAAAGGACGTTCCATGAGTAAATATTTTGTCTGTCATTACAAAAGTTGCATATGTGTATCTTCATCAAAATATGCAGATCAATCTGCAAATAAAGATTTGCTCAATTTCTTATCCCCATTTATGAAGTCCAACTGTTTGTCTCAAAATAATGTTATTTATTGTCATTTACTATCGGAAAATTTAATAAAGGATGCTTCTGTCTTTAGCTGACAATGCATGTATTTCATGGGCTCAGGGGATGGAGTAGTGATATGTCAGTCAAAAGCTTTTTTTTAACTACACTCCAGAGTGAGGGAGGGACTAGCATGTGACTCTTGGTTACTGAGCATTCACCCTCATACATTTCAGAGGCACACAAAGGAAACATTGACAACTTTACAAATTTCAGAAAACAGACACCTGCACTGCCCCTTGTTGTATATCATAGTAAAGGTCTGTGCTTAACAATGCAGACGTGAAACACGCCAATTTCTACCTTCTTGTGGCTGAAAAATAATAGATCTTACATACATTTGTATTCTTACTGTAAAGAGAAGAAATGCATATTCAGTATATAGAGTTTAACCTTGTAAATGTCCTTTAATTCATTTCTTAACTGCATAAACATCCTGTTGACAAATAGCCCTTTTCAGGAATGATCAAGGAATCGGGTTCTGTTAAAGTTACTTGATCAGAGTGAATATGGGAAAAAGAATGAAAGTCAGGGCTATTAGAATAAATTCATTAGAAGAATATTACTGCTAAACCAAAATACTTAAGTCAGTCACAAATCCTAAAAATACACCTAAAATCAAAAAGGTGACAAGAGTTAACTCATTCACATTTCATCTCTTCTTCATCTTCTAGAATATATGCTGATAAAACTTTAACAAAAATACATAACCTACAAATTAAGGAACTGTGAAAACTGGGTACGTATTATGTGGTCTATAGTATGTAGTCATTCATTTATGCTAGACTGTTGAATTGGACTATTCCAATTCACATCTCATTTTAGGTACAAATGGGAGACAAAGCAGTATCTATCAGAATATATGTGGATTTTAAAACAATGGAATCCCATTGTCTGCATACCTGTGAAATTTGGCATGCAGGTAATCCAGAAAAGTATACCATCACTCTGTGCTTAATTTATTTGTAGGACAATGGAGTAGACATTTTATGGGAGTGCTACTTTATCTTGATGAGCTTTCTCCTTCTGTATATTATTTAGTTCATGTTAATGATTATTTCATAAATGTTTATCTACCAGTGAATCTTCTATCATTTTACATATGTATATTACATTTTATATATATATATATATATATATATATATATATATATATATATATATATATATATATATATATATGCATTTATATATATGTGTGTATATATATATATATATATATATATATATATGTATATATATATATATATATATATACATACATACATATGTATTTACATCATATAGAGGGGCTGACGATACTGCACAAAGAAATCTGCAATAACAAGATTTTCCATGGAATACTTTTCTGTTGGCAAGTAGCTACTGCTCATAGCATGTTATCAAACGTAGACCAAAGGGACAGTTTATGCATGTCGGCTATAATTGTAGTACAAGTGACACCTCTGAGGCAACAGCATGAAATTTCTGTGACAGATTTAGAAGAAAGTTTGCAGTAAAACTGCTACAGACCAGACAGGGAAACTGTGAACAACATGAGCTGAAATTCCTTGCCAGGGATACTCAGCAGGAAGAGAATCAAAGCAACAGATTAAACTTATTTTAAAACTTACTCAGGCCTGACTAATGTAATAATTTTATAACAAAGTCACATCTTGCAAAATGAACTTACTCTTAAATAATTAACTATGGCAACATCAAAGAGCATTAATCTTCAAATGAGCACCTTCTTATAATGACATATTTAAACATGGTCGTTCAAGATCACTCAGTAAGGTTTGTCTAACATTAGGGCTCTACTCTACTTCACTTGCTTAAAAAAACATGCACAGGCTAGAACCCAAACCGCAAAAGTATTAAGACACGGTAAGAAAAAAATATAATGGTCACTAAAATGCATGATGCTAGTGGAGTAATCCTTTTGGCCATATGCACCTATGTTGCTTGTTATGTGGGCAAATTTCTACAAAGGATTACACGAAGATGTTACAACTAAAGATGATGAGAATGCAGTATTTACTACTGCAAATTATGCTAAAGTAATGACACCTAGTACTGGCCTTTGCAGCTCATCTTGTGTATTCAAATAAGACAATGATGCTGGGTGTTCATTTAAGTAGTTTATTGCACACAAACATATCAGGGTGGATGAAAACATAAACAAAGTGACTCATTACTACACACATACATGCTTTCACTCTGTCTGCTTACTCAAAATGGCACTCATGCTTGCATTGTGCTCAGTATTTATATGCACGTGTTCATAGACTGGAATAGGTCTTAAAGGAACAACACACACTCTGATCTTCATTCTCCCTCTTTGACTATTCTGCTCTGCAATGAAAATGACAGCTGGATAATTTATTTTATTTTACATTTGTTTAACGGGATAGTCTGAGTGGATACATGTCCATTTTCAGTGAAGGCCCGGGGAGAAAAGCTCCAAAAAGACATTCAACAAACTGTTACATTTTTATAGTTTAAAACACAAAATAAAAAACACAAATAAAAGGATTTTTACACAGATGTAAACAAACACAAAAATAGATACACAAACAAAGTATTACATTTTTACTCAGATGGAAAACTCTAGACAGTGTTTTTAAGAATGATAGGGTATTGAATGCCTAGTAGGCTAACCTAGTAGTAGATTCAAGGAGATCATAGCATTTATAAGTAAAGAAACAATAAAGTGTAGGCAGAAGTCCATCCTCCATGTGCACACGAGTGATGGCTAGAGTTAGTCTGGATTATGACAAGGACATAGCCATCGTTTTTTAAAGTACTGAATCAGACTTTTCTTGAATTGAGGTAGAGAGAGTTCAGATGTAAGATTAGCAGTAAGAGAATTCCAGGTTTTGCCAGCAGTTAGAAAATAGAGATTTACCAGCTGTGTTATTGGATTTGAGATTTTGAACTAGTAGTCTCTCAGATGAATGAAGTACGCTAAGGTTACTGTAGGGGGGATGAGGTTTTTAATTACGGGTGTATTATCTGGTTGGTACAGGATCTTGTGTGCAACTATTAGTTGGTTAACCTGAAGTAGGTCAGGCAGTTCAAGCAATCCTAGTAGATTTAGGTTATGACAGTGATGAGGTCTGTAGGCTGCATTGGTAGCAAATCTAGCAATGTGATTGTAGCTGCTAGAAAGTTTATTAAGGTCAGTTTTGCTGAGGTTTGTAAATAGAGGGGAAGCATAGAGGAGGGTGGAGAGTAGATGTGTACGAGCAATTACAGTTTTGGCTAATAGTGCTAGGAAGGGCTTGATCCTATATAGTGAGCCAAGTTTTTTATTAACTGTTTTAATAGTTTTATTGATATGCAGATCAAACTTAAGGTTATTACTTATTATAACCCCTAACAGTTTGGTTGAGGAATCTGGGAAAATAATGGCGCCGTTGTTGGATTTTAATGTAAAGGTTATAAGGGCAGACCTGTGAGTGTGGGAGAAAAGCAGCAGTTTGGTTTTATTAGGATTTAACATGAGACAATGGTTAAGGAGCCAATTTTCAAATGTGTTAAAAGTATTTTGGGATAGAATCTGCAACTCTGTAGGTGAAGTGTCAGAGCATACTAAAGTGGAGTCATCCGCATATTGAATGCATGTTGCATTTGGGATGACATACAAATCCTTAATGGAAATGGAAAATAATAGTGGACCTAGTATGGAGCCTTGGGATACTCCGAGGATGATGGGTAAAAGGGTGGATAGTTTGCTCTGCCATATGATAGCCTGTTGTCTACCACTGAGATATGATTGAAACCATTGGATGGCCTGGTCCTCTAGGGAAATGGATTTCAAAGTGTTTATGAGTATTTGGTGGTTTACCATATCAAAGGCTTTTGAAACATTTAGAAAGATAGTAGAGGAAAGTTTATTATTGTTTCATTGTTGGTTAATGATGTTAGAGAAGGAGAGGAGGGCTGAGGTTGTACTATGGAATGGTCTAAATCCACGTTGGGTGTTGGATAGAAGATTATTATGGATTAGATAACTCAGGAGTTGATTGTGGATGCATGTTTCCATAATTTATCCAAGGATGACAGAATAGCTATGGGTCTATAGTTTGAAAGTTCAGTAGAGCTACCCCTTTATGGAGTGGGATGACATGGGATACCTTCCAGTTGGAGGGAATGGACATTTCAGTTATAGTTTTATTGATCAGGATAGTAATGGGGTATGCTATGGCATCTTCAGCTTTTTGTAGATATCTGCAGGGAGGAGATCAACCAACAGGGTGGTAAGCTTTAGTTTTTTAAGTAATTTTCAGACCAAAGATGTGCAAACTGGCTTGAAGTTACAGGGCAGTTGGGAGCAGGATGTAGTGGCCGGAGAATATGGGTATCCAGGGGATAACTGGTTAGCTAGGTTCTGGACGATTGTTGTAAAGAAGCTGTTAAAGGTCTTGGCAATTTCTACTAGGAGTTTTTGATTAGCATGCAAGGGGGTAGGAGTGGAGGACTGTCCTGTACTAAGGAGTTTGTTTATACCTACCCAAAACGTTTGTGGCTTGTTTTGGTGTTTTTCTTGTAGATGACAGTGATAGTTTTTCTTGTCTAATGTGGTGGATTTTTTGTTTCATTTTTTAGTTGTCTGCATCTAAGTTGATCTATGGGTTTTTTTATGGTCTTCAAAGTGGCCCAAGCCCTATTTCTATGTAGCATTTTATGTCTGGTTTCTTTTGAAAGCCAAGGAGTAACTTTTGTTTTGGTTTTAATAGTCCATGCTGGTGCATGGGTGTCAAGGATGGATAGGAATTTGGTATTAAAGTAACTTACTGCTTCTTCAAGTGGTAATTGTTTCAGAACTGACCAATTGTAAGATCTGAGTTCATTTTGGAAATTTGTGCAGTTAAAATTCTTATTCCTTATTGTTTTAAAAATGGGACTGGTTGTGGATATCAGCTTTTTGCCTGATTAAACAGGGGAGGAGGTGATCACTTATATTATCAGGCAGGGTCCCACTCTTGTATTTGAGGGGAGGGGTGTAAACAAGAATCCAATCCAGAATACTTGCTTTATTGTTGGATTTACTGATCCTAGTGGGGAAGGATATGACTGTGAAAATCCATAAAGGTTTATGTGGTGAATGGGGGGGGGGGGTTCTGAGGAGCACTTGTTCCAGTCTATGTTGAAGTCCCCAAGAACAATGGTTTCTTGGGGGTAATTGCTGGATAACCAATGTTGGATATCTTCAAGGGAATTTATGTTATTGCCTAAGCATGCATAAGCATGCAAAGTATACAGATATATACAAACAGTAACAATCATGTCCAGTTTGCTGCGTATTTAGGATTTAGGATTAGGTCTTGAGATATGACCTGACCTTGTAATATAATAATTAGAACTGGGTTTAGTAACAGGGACAATCACTGGGGAATATTCTTCTTCAGGATTTTCAAGGATACTTTCAGGAACAGGAACAGATGATGAAATGTTCTCTGGAACAGGAATATTGGCAAATCACTCTGAGAATTAGAGTCTCTATTAGAGGTAAGATGCGCTAATACTGGCTCAGACACCAGTAGTAAATGTTTCCGATTCTGCTTGAATTCCATACCTTGTGACTCAATGATGTACGATTTAGGTTCTTCATACAAATGTTTCACAAGTCCTTTCAGTCAAATCCTTTCACTGTCTGCAACCTCACTATCTCTTCTTCTTTTAATGGATTCAGAGGCTTGCCAGTTTTATCATAGTAGGACTTTTTGGACAAATGCTTCTTTAAGAGTTGAGCTTTTACTGCTTTGTTGTTTTTAGCACTTGGAACCAACAAATTCTAACTGATTGGTAGTGTGGTTCTGGTATGTCTCAACATAAATATCTGGCAGGTGAATCAAGAAGATTGTTGCAAGGTATGTTTCTGACATTAAGCAGACTAAGAAAAGTATCAGTATTGTCACATTTGGACTTTTCCAACAGCTGTTTTGCATTGCACGTTCAAGCAGACCATTTGATTGTGAGTATTCAGGACTACTCGTAACATGAACAAAGTCTTGGTTAACCATTAACAATTTGTTTTCTACACATAAAGGTATTGTTAACATTTTTAATGTTGTTGAAGAACAACAAGTGACTGATGTAGACATTACCTACAATGAAAGCATTAAAAACCTTCGGGATTTAACTTTCAAACATAAGTCCTTGGGTATGGACAATAGTTATTTGAGGGATTGCATATCCAGGGGTATAGTACCAAAAGGTCTGAGAATGTACAAATTCCCTAACAATGTTGTGGAGGGATCGATCTTTCAACAAGAATTATTACAAATTTTTGACTGAAGTGGTCAGGATGTAATGAGAGCTTTGATTAAGGAGAATGAGAGGTTCATGCAGGAATTATTTAAGGAAATTGAATATTTGAATAAATTGGTGACTAATGATTTAATGTTCAACTTAGAGAGTGAGAAAAGGAAATATTTTATGATCAAACAATATGTTCAGAACAAATGTGATTTTATTTACAAAAGAAAGTGTGAAAAAACTGATAGGGATCTAAGGGAATACCAATTAAAAAAGCATACCCATTCCCTAAAAAAGACACTTTTTACCGTAGAAATTTTAAAGATAATGATGAACAAAATAGGGTGGGGTTTTTGCACCACAACAGGGAGCCCCAAGTTTGGGGTGCCCAGCCTCGTGAGGTAAACTGTGATTTTAATGGGGGAAGGGAACAGGACATGATGGGACATGAAGACTTCCCCGACCTTAGGCGGTCTGATAGATTAAAAGAAAAGACATTGGTCCAATATTTTCAGAGGGGTCCCCTGAACAGCAGGAGACAATAATGGAAGTAAGCAGTGGAGGGGGACAGGAAGCTATAGGGGCAGATAATGATATTGTGGTGGATGGTCCACGTTATAGTTGGAATGACTTTAGTATATACAATTATAGTGGGGAAGAAATTACCTTAAATAATTTTTCTTTATTTTCTAAAGGATTCAGATTTATTCCTATTACTAAGGGAAATATAGTGGATACTTTAATGGATTTAAAATTGTTTTTAAGAAAGAAGAATTTGGAGATTTTATTTCAAGGAGAGCAAAAGTGTAATCAGGGTATGGAGGTCAAGAAGACTAGTTTATCTAATCCACCGCTGCACCCCCAGTTAAGAAACTTCGAGTTGCAAGTGGAAAAAGAGGTTAGAAGGGAAGTTACATACAAAAGAAAAAATATAATTTAAGCCAAGCTGAATTTGGGTTACTTAGAGCTTTACAGGAAAACAGATATGTTAGGGTGATGCAACCTGACAAAGGGGGTGGGGTGGTTTTTATATATAGTATATTATATTCCAGTAAGATGATGGAAATTTTGAATGATACCGTAAGATACACTAGGGTCTCAGAAACTAAATTAACTTGGCCTATCGTAAAATAGATTTCATACTTAAGTATATGTTGGAGGAGGAATTTATTAAATTGGATACCTATACATATTTAATAGTAGAAAAACCCAGGATTCCTGCTATATTTGGGATCCCAAAAGTACACAAAAATATTGAGGATCCCCCCCTTGAGACCAGTTGCGGCTGCCAATGGATCAAAAACATACCCTTTGGCTATGTTCTTGGACTCAAGGCTAAAAAATATATGGGTGAACTCGAATGGTATACTTAAGGATTCCTGGGATTTTCTAAGGAGTATAGGTAAGGATATGTTCTCGGATTCTATTATTTTTGTAACCCTGGACATACAGGATCTATTTAATGTAATACTGCATGATGTGGGCTGCGAATGGTTTCAGGAAGCCATCAACCAATATGGATACATAGACCACACCACCTTTCTGTTGTATACGGAGTTAATAGCTCTGATATTAGAGCAGAATTTTCTATTTTTTGAAGGCAAATTTTTTAAGCAGAAACAAAGGGTGGCAATGGGGGCATGTTGTGCCCCCACGTATGCCAACATAGTTCTGATGATGTGGGAACAAAAGTTCATCTTTCAGTCTGGATATGAACAATATTGGATATACTACCAGTGATATTTAGATGATATTTGTATATTTTGGAAGGGTAGTGAGGATGAATTAATGGATTTTATCCAGTATTTGAATCAGACCACAGGATTTTTGTGATTCACCCACCATATTTCACATGATGAGATGGATTTTTTGGATGTCACTATTAGAAAAGACCCCTTGAAGCAAGAATTTATTTCAGGAATATACAGGAAGGAAACTTTTTCTAACTCCTACCTGTATTTTTCTAGTTTTCACCCCTTTAAACAGAAGAGGAGTATTGTCAAAGGCCAGTTCATACGTAGTTGTAGGATGACATCAAGGGATGACGAATATGAACAGAAGTGTCAGAATGTCAAGGACATATTTTTAGCTAGGAAATACCCTATTACCCTATTAGAAGAGATGATGATGGAGGTGAAACAAGGAAGAAGTGCTAGATTTGCCCCCATTTTAGGATTAGGGAGGGGGGACACCCAAGGCAAGCTACACCATTCTCTGAACAGGAGGAAAGAATTGGGGAAGGGACCCAGATGAGACTGAATAATGAAAAGAACTTCACAAGCAATTATGTGATGTTTTACAATCAGTACACAAAAAAAGTTAAAAATATCATAACATAGCATTGGGGTAGGTTTAGTAGCTATTCAGAATTGGACATGTTCTTCAAAAATCCACTGAAATATACCTATAAGAAAGGCAAAAACCTTAAAGAGTTACTAGAAAACAACTATAAGGGACAGAAAGGACGAAAACCTGGGACCTACAAGTGTGGGTCTTGTGCCCAATGTTCATATATTCTTAGGCAGGACTCAGTGTACATTAAGAATAGACAATATTTGATTAAAAGTGTTAGTTTTTCTAACTGTGATAGTGCAGGACTTGTATACCTAGGTCTTTGTAAGATGTGTGGGGCATTCTATGTAGGTAAAATTACACGAAAATTTAAAAGGAGAATATATGAACATCTAAATGCTATTAGAACAAAGGACAGTAACGATGCATTATACAAACACAGTTTATTGTGTGCTATGGCCCAGTGGAGTTTTTTTGTAATTGAAGTGGTGCACCAGGATTCTAGGGGGGGCCCGTGGGAGAACAGAATAGAAGTAAGAGAGATATATTGGCAATTACTCTTGGAAGCTAACAAACTCCCCGGGCTTAATGAACACATTTCTATTGCTCCCATACTGAGAATGAGGGCTGCTAAATTTTAAAAGGATAGAAGTGAATTTAATCCTATGTTCTGTGAAGCAATGCTTTTTTTACTTCTATTTTTTAGGGTTTCAGATTATTGTTGTCAATTCTTGTACATTAATTGTAATTTTTTATGTATTCCACACTTTCTAATGTATTTTACAAATACATATATATATATATATATATATATATATATATATATATATATATATATACTTTTTTTAGTAAATATTTATTATTTTTAGATTATCATAGTTATTTATTAGAAAGGGTCACTTATTTGAGTAAGAGTATTGATGTGTTTGAGTTTCTCATCTGCCTTTTAAAAAAAGTATTTTAAATATGTATGTTTTTTAAATTAGTATTAGTATGGTTATTATGGCTTTAAGGGGGAAGTTGTATGGAATTGATTAAATATGTTAATAAATTATTCAATTAAACATTTAGGGGAGGGTATATAACGAGCCTTAACTGATGAATTTGTTTGTACATCTGAAGAAGTCAGTGGATGAAAACGCTGTGGATTTTGGTTGGCGTTTATGCAATAAATCTGTTTGTGGCTGCTACATCTTTGCACGGTGATTATTTCGGCACCTCCTATTGGTACCTTTTTGTGACTGATACTTGTTTCCTGGTTAAGGTACCTGATCTTTTTTGGTAATATATAATTACCAACCATGGGATGGATAAGGCCAGTCTCTAACCAAATGGGATAGATTAATTTATGCACAAAAATAGAAAATGAGTAGGCTTAAAATGGCCCACAAGGGTAGCTAGCCTAATACTTATCTATAACCTTATATGGATATTAAAAATATGTAAGCTATTTTCATTTGCAGCTGCAAATGCAGATTACTTTAAGCAGTTATATGCAATTCTGCTAATGTAAAAACGTACTAATAATATAGAGGATTAAGAGTGGTTCGCCAAACATAGCCCACTTATTATATGTTTGAGACATGAATGCTAGGAAATACACCTAGAGAGCAAAACTTGTGAGGTGAATCGTGGCATCCATGTTGAAAACAAGTAATACAAGTTTATGATCATTAAAATTATCATAATTCTTTGCAGTGCATAGAGCTTTATCTGTTCCATGTACTACTAGGTAAAGAGCAAAAAAATCGCTAAGTGTTTTCCTGGCTTTCAAAGCTGTAAAACACTTAGCGAGTGCTCTCAGGAGAGGCAGTGTAACATAGTCCATTACATTTACACTTACCTCCATATTGTTCAACTGTCCAAATTTTTACTACCAATTCCAGCAGCTCTCTGGAGCTCAGAACTAAATAAAAAAAAAAAAAAAAATGATCATACTCAACTTATTCAAGAACTGTACTTTGATTGCCAACAAATTTCAGCTCCATCAAGTTCAGCTTTTCCCAAACATTTGACTTTGCTCACTTTCCCTTTTGAATTAGATGCGCCTGTGTTTTCTTCTGTCATTGTGGTTTAGAGAGGGTTGAAATGGCAGGAAAACATTGATTATCTCATAATGTCCATCCAGTTCTTTGAGAATTAATAGTAGGTGTCAATATCTGTCTCCATTATCTGTCTAGCCAACTCCCATTCCTCACATCTAGTCTTCTTCACTTCCTCATTCTGCCTTTCTTCTTCACCTCAATTACTGTAGCCTTCCTGCACCAAAATCTTCCTATAAGTATTTAGCACCATGCTACCTTATCATTACCTTAACCTTTCCTTTTAATGACTAGTTCACTGAATTATTAATCTTATCTCTAAATATCTCCATGAACCCAGTTTCATCAACCCATTCTTTCAGCCATGGTTTGAAACATTTAAAATGCCAATTATATCATCTAGCACATTCAGAAAATATTTCCCTTCACATCTCACAGAATACATAACCTTTCTGCTGATCTAGAATAATGGAATAGTCTATGCAGCAACCACAATCTGCAATATTTTCATATCTCCTAAAACGCACCAGCTCTGAAACTACCACTTTTATCATGTTCAGATAGATTCCCCGACCCTCAGCTTGCCATGTCTACTAGACAGCCCTAAAATGTCTTCCAAAGGTCATGCTTCTCAAATGTTTCTTATTCCATCTTTATGCTAACAGTCCTTATCTTCATTCTCAGCTGTCACAATGAAAGTCTTCCTGGAATGGACAACAAAAGATACAGCTTGAAGTCCAACACTTCCATACCCTTGTCCTTTGACATAATGTTCCTACACTATTTTGGCCTCTTTACTATGCCACTCTGTGCCGAACCCCATCATATGTTTTATGCCATCTTAAAGCATCTACTTTTCAACACTCCGTGACTGGCAAACTACTTCTGCTGATTTATTTATTTACTTACATTCATTTACCAAAAAAGTCCAACAGGGAATTAAAAAAAAAATTTAGATGAAGGCCAGAGGAAGAAACACCATGGTTACATATAAAAATATTATTTTTTAAGACAATGTGCAAAACATTCATTAAAGCAAAAGCATTTATACTGTTATAACAAAGACATATCGAAAGTTAAACAATATATTAATTGCACTGTGCAATACACATACATTAAAGTGAATACTTTATAAAATTATGCAAAGGCAGATTTAGAGGTTGCAGTCTAGTACACATACATTAACTGAATCTTTTACAAAAATGAATACAAAGACAGTTTTGATGGTTGTACTTTTCAATACACATACTTTAAAGGAAATGTTTAAACAAAGAAAGTATTGGAGATAGTTAGGCAGTCAAGTAGTGTGTGTGTGTGGGGGGGGTAATAATTATTGGGTGCCCAGGCTAGGCTGATACAAATGTGAAAGAATGAAGATGGAGATAGATATACTGCTGTGCAATGGAAAGGATAACCTTGGATAGGGATAGAGAAAACGTCAGTGTGAGATGAGATAGTGATAAAGTTCTGTGGTTATAGAAAAAGTGAGTGTGAGATATGCTAGAGATGAAGTTCTTTGAGTGATGAGTGAATGAGGAATTATTGCATTTTGTTTTAAGTTTTTTGTTCATTTGGAGCATTAAGAGGTCTTGCCTAGGGTCAGTTTGAAAAGTTAGAAAATAATTTCTTTGCAGACAGTGAATAACATCCAGCTAATTAGTGAGAGGAGCTGAGAAAAAGCATTCCCCATTTAACTAGAAATATTTACAGACATCTTTATTTAGCTGTAGTGCTTGTTTGACTTGCTGTTCTCTGCCTGACAATTGCTGATCTCTGTCTGCGTTTGATTTTTCCCACACACCTTTCCTACTGTTGTTATACTCTTAAACTTGGCATCATTTGAGTTGCATGCCCCTACCATAAATCTGATTTTGGACACTCCTCCCAGTCCCATCTCATCACCTCACTCTACTGAGTACTGAAAGTCAGCTGGGAAGGCCTACCCCTTAGTCTCTTAAACTTGGATTATCTTGTTTCTTCCCTTCCCTTATTGTGCCTGTTATTCTTAGTGCCTTTGTTCTGATTTAAGCACTTGGGCTACAAACCGGTTATTTTACATTAGGAAGGTTTGTGGTCTACATTCTTGTGGGAGAAAAGGGTAGCCTTCACCCTTCTGAGCTGGGAATTGCTGGTGAAGGCTTATTGTGCCTGTTATTCTAACTGCCTTTGTTCTGGTCTATAGTCTACACTGTTGTGGCATTACTGACTATACAGATTTTTTTCAACTGCTAGAGCATCAAGTTTGCTCATAGCTGAGCATTGTTCATCAAGTTGCTTGTCTTATTGACTTGTTCAGTATTTAAATTTTCCTCACTCCTTCCTAGTAGATCAGTGGCCATGGATATGCACTTCCTGAATCTTTCTGGATCCAGTATATAGGTGAGGTTTAGTATGTATATATAGCGTGCTAATCATAATTACTAAAGTTTTGTTACAGTAATTTATATCTTTAATATGATTTTTTTTCAATAACAACTAATCCAAGATGTAGATAACAGTAGTGTTTGTTAGGGAATGTTTAGAATAGACTTTGTAATAGTTAGGTTAGTTAATATAGGTCTTTACTATAGGATGTGTTTAAGGTTTTATAAATTAAGATTTTTTTGTTTCTGTGTTTCTTTGACCCTTTCAGTCTTCTATGTTATGCAAGACCTATGTATGTCCTGGTCCGGGGTTAGAGTGGATAGGCACTGGTATAGGACGGGATGTCAAGAATGCTTCCAAATTATGTATGTTTTTCAAGCTATTTTACCTTTCCTTTTTGTTTTCCCTTTTAAACTTTTACTTTATAACAACTATTTGAATGTGGGAGGTGGACTCATGGAACGTTAAAGGACTCCAGAGCTTAAAGAAGAGGAAGTTAATTTTACACTTATTGTTGCAGGCTAAGGCAATGTTTATATTACTTCAAGAAACACATTTAACTAATGATCAATGGGTTGATATCCAAAAAAGAAAATGGATTAGAGAAGTAATAGCCTCAGAAGGTAAAACTAACAGTGCTGGGGTAGCTATAATTATTAAAAATAATTATAAGGGAAACATTTTAGACTCTAAGGCAGATAAAGATGGAAGATGGTGTTATGTTGTTCGTTTAGCTACCCAGTTTGATAAACCTATTTTATTGTTAAATGTTTATGCACCCTGTAATGACCAGCATCTATTCATAACATCGTTATATCCAATTTTGACGCAATATGATAAATATTATATAATTATTGGAGGAGACTGGAATTCTTATCAGAATCCGAAGTTGGATAGATCTTGTCCACAAAGAGCATTTAATAAACAAGTGGTATCAGTATTAAGTGATGTTAAGGAAGACTTTCAACTATATGATCCTACTCAGTATTTAAATACTGGTAATAGTATAAATAATTATAGCTTTTATTCCACGTGTCATAAAATGTGGTCCAGAATAGATTTCTTTTTGATTTCAAGAATAATGGTTAACCTGGGACCCTTAGTTGTTACACATGCATGCTACTTGTCAGATCATTCAAAAATGTCATTAAGTTTTGCTAAAGATCCAATGGAGGCCCAGCAGCAAAGAGGTTTTAACTGGTCTCTTAACCCAAATTTGTTGAATAAGGAGGAAATACTGCATGAAATTATAGGTCATCTTAAAGAGTTATTAGATAGATTAAAGAAACAACAAGGTGTACCTGACATGGATTGGGTGACAGTTAAAGCACAAATAAGAGGGATCTTTTTGCAAAAAGCTTCATACTATAAAAAAATACAAAACAGAGATATTCAAAAATTGGAAGCTAAAATTAAGACACTTGATCAAGAATTGATTTAAAATTTTAACACTCAAACAGAGGGGGAATTACTTAAATGTCAAAAAGATCTCTTCTTAATACAAAATAGCAGCTTGACATTTCAGGAACATAGGATGTTAGTGAGGTATGCCAATCATATGCAAACACCATCAAGGGCATTAGCTAGGATAATTTGATCAGTCAAAAACAGCAGTACAAATTTCGGAAATACATTTTAGAAATAAAACTTATTTCAAAACCGAAGATATCATAAATGTTTTTGAGCAGATATATACTAGTATATATGATGAGCACAGTGATTTATCCCCCTATAGAACTAGCAAGGAATTTTTACAAAATATTAAATTTCCGCGAATAGAGGACAGTATTCAAAGAGATTTGATTAAACCGATATCTGAAGAAGAAGTGATATATACAATTCAATATATGAAATCGCATAAGTCACCAAGTCCTGATGGTATGATGGTGGAATTCTATAAGAAATTTGACAATATCTCTGGCAAAATACTCTCACGTGTATTTAATTATATAATGAAGAACAAAAATAATGATCCCCATCTCAATGCTTCAAAAACTATTTTTATACCTAAACCTAATTCTGATTCTCAAAACCCTGACAATTATAGACCAATTTCATTAATAAATGTAGATATGAAAATTTTAACCTCTATTATAGCTAATAGATTAAAAAAAGTTATGCATCATATCGTATCTAGGGAACAGGCTGGTTTTATGCAAATAGACAAACTAGTGATAATACACTTACATTACATACTTTAATAGCTTATGCTAAACAGAAGAACCTTAACATGTATGCGCTTATAGTTGATGCACAGAAAGCTTTTGACAGGGTTGATATAGACTTTTTGTTTGAAATTCTACCATATTTTAATATATCTCATGAGTTTGTTGAAGTCTTAAAAATTCTATATAGTAATCCTTACACCACATTGTATATAAATAGAAATTTTTCTAAAAGAATACCAATCAAAAATGGAACACATCAGGGTTGTCCTCTGTCGCCTTTATTATTTAATATATACATCAAACTGTTATTCCTATACATTAAACAGAATATATACCACAATGCCCCACTAGTTTATGGAACAAAAATATCAATGGCAGCATTCGCAGACGACCTGAATATTTATTGTACAACTCCAGTTTCAGACACTAAAAAGTTACTAAAAGCGATAGAGAATTTTTCAGAAGTTTCCAACTATAAAATTAATCTAAAAAAAACTAGTATTTTCCCATTGAGAACTCCCAAACCCTTTTTACTGTTGCCTCTGGTGGGACAAATAATGTGTAAAGATAATATTAAATACGTGGGTATTGGCTTCGCTACGGATGATAAGGATTTTTATGTTACCAATATTAAAACAGTTTGGGATCAAATAGTATCTGATTTGGGAGATGGAACAATCTACGACTACAAGTATTATCAAAGGTATCAGTTATCAAAATGAATATATTACCAAGATTATTATATATTTTCAGATCTGCTCAGGTAGTAATTTCAAAAACATTTTTTAAACGAATTCACAAAGAATTAGCTAAATTTATTTGGGAGCTGAAGAAAACAAGGATCTCATATGAAAAATTAATGACTCCAAAACATAGAGGTGGATTGGAGTTACCAAATTTTGAAACTTACTATTTTATAGTAAATTCAAACAGGCTTCTAAGAATCGCTAATTATAATATAACTAGCACTAAATGGATTCCTACCTGGGTAGTTCTGAATTATAAATATATTTTACATTTGAATATTAATCCTAAAGCCATACCCTTTTTAGGTAAAGGGACTTTGAAACTATATGGGTTAATGGATCACATTAAACTATATGTAACATCCCTACAAACCTTATTTCAGTCATTAGATCTTGCTCAATATATGATGGCTTATCAACCCTTTCATAGAAACCCTAACCTGAGACTAAATAATAAATTAATTGATCTTAAAGACTTCCCCTTAATAATCAATTTAACTTTAATAGATATTTATACACTTCTTAAACTGTCAGCTAATAAGAAAATAATTAAATTTACCTAAAAATTATCTTGTTATTGTAAGACAAATTAGGGAACTTTTTATAAGTTACTTTAAAAATTTTAAACCTAGAGAAGAGAATACAATTAAATGCTCAAATTTGTGGCAAGCTCTCCAACAAGATATTAAATTTATAACAGCAGCAAATAATTTAATAAAGGAGTTTAAATTCCAAGATACAGTTCTTGTGTCAAAATATTGGAAAGAGAAAATGCCAGAGATAGAAGACAGTCATATGATCAAAGCAATCGACTTGACTATAAAATATATTTCTCTTCAAAAACTGATGTATACCCAGTTGATGATATGGAATAGTGCGTATTATACACGCCTTAGCCTGCATAAATTTAATTTCAAAAATTCACCAGTTTGTCCATACTGCAAGGATCAATCTGCTGATCTTCTTTATATGTTCTGGAGTTGCAAATGCATATACAAACTTTGGAACTCACTTAAGATACAACTTCAGAAAATGGGTTACCAAAGTTCAACATTGTCATGGGAATTCATGATTTTACATATTCCCCCAAAAGAACGTTCTAAATCTCAATGTATTGTATTAATCAATATTTTCTTATTAATGAAGCTATACATAGCTACTAATTGGTTAGACCCATCCAAAACATCATGGAATAATTTTAGAGTATTAGCAATAAGGCATATAGTAGCTCACAAACTACTTTTGAACCAACATAATAAAAATATTAACAATCCAAAAATTTGGGAACAAGTATTTAATATTGTATTAGCGTAACATCTTATATTTGAATTTAGCAAGAATTTCTACACTTTTAAGAGACTCTGTAACAGCAACTTTTCATTACTCGAATTGATCTTAACCACTTTTATACTCTTTGTGTATAATTCAGTGTGTTACTTGGAAGCATTTATGTAAATATTGTATATATGTTATGGAGTTAGTTACATTAGTTGGTAGTTTTTTCTTAATTTTCTGTATTGTTTTAATTTTGTATGGAATATAAGAAAACAATAAAAATTATTATTGAAAAAAAAAAAAGAATAAGACAAACTCAAAAGACAAGCCAACCTGGTGGAATCACAATTTCAATCACTTACACAACAAAAGGAAAAACAATCTAGGCCAAGTATAGGAGGAACAAAGCCATGCATACATACTAAATGTCCCCTAAACAGGCAACTAAGAGGATTACTTAATACTTCAAAGTCTAAATTTGAAAAAGAAAAAAATAGCTTTTCAGGAAAAGGACAACCACAAAGTTTTCAACAGCTATGTCTGTAATCTCAGAGGCAATACACAACAATGCACAGAACTTATTGTAGATAGCATCACTCACACTGAACCAGAGGCCATTACCAACCTTTTGGCTGACTAGCTCAGCTTAAATTTATCTCCACACTCCTCCCCAGTAGTCCAAAGGAAATACAGCATAACACAATCCCTTCAACCATTACTAGGGAACAGGTCATCAATGCACTTTCCAAGGCCAAAAACACTGCACTGATGGGCCCTAATAACATCCCGAGATGTTTATTAAATAGCATAAAATATGACCTATCTGGTCCACTTGAATTACTTTGTACCCAAGGAATGGAAGATGGTTACAGTCATTCCCCTGCACATAGGAGCTCTAGCCAATGATCTGGGTCACTACAAGTCGATAGCCAATGATCTGGGTCACTACCAGCCTCATCATATGTAAGGCCATTGAAAGAATCATCATTGACATGATAAATGAGGACATAGGTAACCTGTAAATGTTGGACCCATCACAGTTTGGCTTTGTTAAAGGGAGGTCATGCCTATTAAATCTGGTGGAATTTTTTGAGAAGGTCACTAAAGCAATGGATAAAGGTAAGACTGTGCACACAGCTTACATCGACCTGGCCAAAGCTTCTGATACAATACCCCACTCATGTATTATAAACAAGCTCACTAATTTAGGTATAAACCATTTTATCACCCACTGGATAGCCAAATGGCTCACTGATAGGACCCAGGAGGTCAAAATAGATGAGGCGACCTCCACCAAGAGGCCAGTCACTAGAGGAGCCACCCAAGGCTTGGCACTGGGCTTTCTCCTTTTTGGCATATATTCCTCTGAAATGGAAGCAAATCCTGAAGGTTTATGGCTGACTATGTTTGAAGATGATTGCAAGCTAGTTGTTATCCTCGATTCCCCTGCAGACATTAGCATTCTTCAAGAAGGTCTATCTCTTAATGTTACAATAATGATAATAATAATAATTATTATTATTATTATTATAGTGTAGGACCACACAAAAGATTGTTGTTCTCTGTGAGGAGTAATCCTTTGGGTGAGACATTAACAGAGACCCCATCTGTCTAAGGTGGTGGTGGTCTGAGAGAAAGTAAAAGTGCCTACAACACTTAATCAGAAACTATAACAGCTTCTATGAAAACACATTTCAAATATTTATGTATTTATAGTCATGTTCAGAAATATTTATATTCTTAAACAAACACCCAAGAAATTAGACAACCTGCACTGTTCAAATTTCAAAGAACATATATAACAAAAACACAATTTTACATTTCATTATTCACAAGAAAAGTGACTTGATAATTATATCACCTTCTATATTCACCTTCTACTTTAAACCAGAACACTGCAATCATATTAATATTATTTTAGAGCAAGTAAAATGCCCTGCTTTCCCACTTTTAATTATAATGTCTTACATACTTATATCCACTCCAAATAATAGAAATAGTTATTTCATCCATTCTGTCTACCTATCCTCCTTTTCTGTCCTGTAACACATAAAGAATATCATGCCACTTCAGTCTTTAATTTTCACGTTCTTTTGCAAATTACATCATTTTTTTCTGATTCTTTCATACTACAGAAAAACATGTTCTTCAGTTTAAAAACTGTGGGGGGCGGGACTATAGATTTAAGAACAAAATATGTACATTTCTTTTACATTATTTATTATGACCACAAAAATATTTGCACAATTTACTTGCAAGAAGAAAAACAGCAGTAATAATAATAGACATTGTTCTTATTTATTCACCATCCCCTTTTCATAGGTTCATAGGTTCATAGGTAGGTACTAGGCTATCAGCCCAAGGGCCTATGCAAGCCTAGCCAACAAGGTTCCCTGGCTTACACCATGCAAGAAAGTTATTTTCCTGTGCCACTGACGAGCAGAGCCACAGAAGTGATCCCCGGGGTGTATTTCCTATTTCCCACCCACTCATCAAGATTTTTCTTGAAGAGTGCTAATGAAGAACTTTGCTTGACATAGATGGGTAGCCTGTTCCAGAGTATGGGAAGTCTCTGGGATAGGAATCTATCCCTCCAGCATGTCCTGTTTATTATGGTGACAAGGTTTAGGTCCCTAGAGCATGTAGCTCGGAGGGATTTCTTTAGGTGTAGCATGTCCAACAGCTCTGGGTTTGACATAGCTTTATATGTTAGGCAGAGATCACCTCTGAGTAGGCGATATGCTACAGAGTAAAGCTGGAGTTTTTTGAGGCGGTCAGTGTAGGGCATTAGTTGGAGTCCAGTAATCCTCTTTGTGAGGTACTTCTGTGGCCTTTCCAGCTGCTGCAGATGTCTTGTGAGGTACATTCCAAAAGGGGCGTTGTAATCTATAATGGGTCTAATGAGTGATGAGTAGAGGGTAATGATGATCTCTTTTTTCCTGGATGGGAACCCTTTTATGATGAGGTGTGCCACGTAGAAGGACTTCCTGACTACTGTGGCGGTGTGACTATCAAAGGAGAGACTACTGTCCACCTGGGTCCCAAGGTCTCTTATCACGCATTCGGTGTTAAGTAGATTGCTGCCTATGTGGTAGTTCATGGGTACAGAGTTTTTACCAAAGGGGATGACATTGCACTTTTTGGCATTGAGCTTGAGGCCATGGCTCTGACACCAGGCGTCTGTCTCAGAGAGGCCCTTCTGTAGGATGTTCCATAACATAACTTATTTTTTATTAATTTTTCAAAATTGCTATAATGTCCTGGTTAAAAATACATTTAGTTAATATGACTACCACCTTGGATCTCCATTGAAATTATGCAATGACTAGGGGGATTAAGACCAGATAGATAAATAGATACATAGCATCATGAAATGAGTACCGAGTATTAGGTAGTTTGTTTGTGTCTTTCGGCTTTTCCCGGTTAGGGGTCGCCACAGTGGAACTCTGGTCCGCTAATGATTGGCAGTTGATTTTTACGTACCAGCTTGCCAGGCCTGATGCACAACCTTCAAGGAAGGTACGCCCATTCACGCATGTCTCGAGGCAGAAGACGCTCTAGTGGAGAATCGAACCGGAGAGCGTCTTACTGTGAGGCGACAACGCTACCGCAGCACCACCACCGCGAGTACCGAGTATTAGGTAGTACATTCTGCAAATTATACTCAAGTACTGTTTTATTCTTCTCAAACATCACCATTATGATCACCCCAATTTTTCAGGCCGACAGACAAGACACAGGATAAGGCAGAAAGGAAAAGTGCTTTACCAGGTACTATGTGTTAAAAGGAAAGAGAGGAAATCCTTAGGCTCAGAGTAACAGTTGCAAGTGGTAGGAATCTTCATGTTATTATCAATTTAGGGATAAATCACCTTGCTGGGAAAAGCATTAGATCAGAGCAGTAGTCTAAAGAATCAAGGAACAGCCTTGGGTGAGTAGTGCAGGGTGTTCTCAGAAATACTACCTGTCTTTTGGTAGGAAAGACTGAATGCATTTTCAGTCACAGAATGCAAGGCATGTTTACCTAGATTACCGCTGCTTCCATCAATCACAACACAGTATCTGTGGAAGTGCTTTTAACACAACATCACATAATTATAGCTCATGCTTTGTTAATTATGCCTTAAAGGTTAAGATGCTGTGGAGAAGTACAGTTGTATAAGCAAATTACAGTAACAGCAGGGGTTCAATTTATGCTTGCTGCAGGAGTTTAAGCTCTATTGGTTATACCCTGCTAAAGATATAACAGCTGGCCACCTTCCACAGCTGGAGGGCACCTTCCATATGCCCAAGCCATTAGATGGCTGAGCTGACGTAAAGTAATGTTTAGATGTCAATCCCTTTAAAGCGTTGATGTCAACACTGACAGATATTAGCCTTTCTCATTTATTCATAGGTAGAAGACAGGGAGATAGATAATTCAACTTTATACCACTTTAGGCATAAAAGAAGCATTAGTTTTCAAAGAAACCCTATCCCTGTGGAAAATAAGATAGGGTTGACTCACCATAAGACAATGCATCTCAGATACTCTTCTTGCTGAGGTCAAAGTGATGGGTAACTCATTTTCCATGTCAGAAAGCCAGAAGTCAGCCAGATGAACTAGTTCAAATGGAGCAAATGTTAGTTTTTCTAACACAAAATTAAGGTCCAAGGAGAAGCCACTGGTTTTCATAGGTTCAGAGGTTCATACAGTAGGTACAGTAATAGAATAGCTGCCCTTGTGGACCATTTTAAGGCAAGTCAATTTTCTTTTGGGTGTTTGAATTAATCTATCCCATTTGGTTAGAGACGGGACTTACCCATCCCATGGCTGATAATTATATATTACCTCTAATGAAACTAACTGAGAATTAAAGGGACCCATTAGTGTGTTAAAGAATTTTGGAGCTGCCTCTGTCCATTAGTAGTACGGGGTCAGTCCTGGGGTAAATTTTCTGTTTCCCATCCGTATATTCTAGTTGCACTTGAATATGGACAGTGATGAGCTTTGTTTTACATGGAAGGGGAGTCTGTTCCACAGCAGTGGTATCCTCTTTGAGATAATACCTCTCCTTCCAAACCTTTCTGCTGATGTTGCAGAAGAGGTTTAGGTGACTAGACTTAGTGTTCCTGATAACATTTGACTTGCAGATGTGCAGTAAATCTATCAGTACTGAATGGAGAATGGCTTCTGTGTCAGACACAGGTCACTGCTTAGCAGTCTATAGGATACAGAGTATAGAGACAGGACTTTGAGTCATTCCATGCAGGATGTATTGTTTATTGTATCCTTTTAGTAAGGTATAGCTGTGGGTGTTCCAATTGTTGCATATATCTGGGCAGATACATGCCAAAGAGGGCATTATACTCAAAAAACGGTCTAATGAAGATTGACAATGACATCTCTAGATCTAGACACACTCCTTTTTTTATAAGCTGTGCAATACAGAAGGACTTTCTTATGACAATTGACACATGTTGTTTTCTAGGTTCATATGCAGAATCCCTTTCAAAAGCAGTTTCACATCAGATTGTATTGAAAGAGGGGGATCCATGGGCAGATATACTGAAATGGATGGCAAATGAACCTTCACTGAGGGGGTACAACAGGCAATAGGATAGTAGCTCACACAAATACGGTAAAACCAGAGAAGCACTAGCCCTGAATGGGTACTGTTTCTTTTGGTAGCACCAACAAGAAAATCTTTTCCATTTGCTAATATATGATTTCTAGTACAAGACTTTCTTTCCATTAATACCTGCGGGACATACGCAGAAAAAAGTTGCTTAAACAAAAGTTATGTACTCACCATAATAATGCATCAGTGTTGTCTCTTTTCATCCTTTCTCAACCGATGGGTCTTAATAGACTTTAGCTCTATAGCGCATACTGCTACCTTTATCCATAATTCTCTCCTTAGTTTGGATTACCTCAGTTTGAGTTTGCCCTCTATTCAGGCTACCATTTTGCACCTAAATAAGGTACACAGTAGAAACTAAGTCCAAAATAAATCACATTCCTGTTAAACTAGAAAGAAGAAAGAGAAAGATTGGAGTTCATACAGCAAGGCAGACAGGAATCACCCCTCATGACAGACTAGGAGCTGAAAATAAAATCTTCCAAAACAGGAAGGGGGCTGGGGAGTAGGAGGTTGAAGAAGGAAGAAAATTGTCAACACAGGTGCATCATTATGGTGAGTATGTAAAATTTGTATCTTATGTTGTCTTTTTCATTTATTCTTCAACTGATGGGACAAAAGTTCACAGCTAGAAAAACCCTCAGTAATCCTCAAAGAAAGATATTCCAGATTACAGTGGAGCCAAATACTGCTCTATTCCTGGATAAGATGTCCAGTTTGTAATGAGCAATAAAGGTACAAACATTGGACCAGGTGGCAGCTGCACAAATGTCATCTATGGAAGCCCTGAACTAGATAGCAGATAATGTGGCCACAGATCTAGTGGAATGAGCCTTGGTATGTTTAGGTAATCTCAACCATTTATTCTTATAAACAAAGGAAATGCAATCAGAGAGCCATTTGGCTAAAGTTACTTTTGATCCCACCTTGTCTAATTTAGACTTGGAAAATCAGATAAACAATTGGTCTGATTTCCTGAACTCTTTACTTTTATGGAGATAGAATCTAAGCTGTCTGTGAACATCTAGCAGGATGTAGCATGTATTCTCGCTTGTGGGAAAACCTTGGAAAGACTACAGGAAGATTGCTAGACTGGTTGATAGTTGTCACCAATGCAACCTTAGGTAGGAAAAATAAGTTATGTACTTACCATAATGCTTCATCTGTGTTGTCCATTTTCATTCTTCCTCAACTGTTGGGTCCAGATTCGATCCTCAGATCTGACTAGGCCATTTCTTCCAGCTCACTGAAATTCTCAAGCTCCTCCATTTACCCATAATGCCATAGTCACCTAACATACCACACATTTTATTTGCTGCCCACAGACCTACAACGTATAAAGGAATTATGAAATAATATCTGAGACTCAAACAAAGCAACAGCAGCATCTGCAGCATCCTTCAGTTTTTCTAAGAGTAAACCAAGGAAGGGGGTTGGTGGGAGGGAAAATGAGTAAGAATGAAAAGGGACAACACAGATGGAACATTATGGTGAGTACATACATTTTTTTATCTGATGTTGTCATTTTCATTCATTCCTCAACTGTTGGTACCAGAGTCCCCAGCTACCTAAATCCCAGGGGGACTCTAAGGAAGGATATTCCTGAGCACAGCTGAATGAAAGGCTGCTCTTCTACTAGACAACAGATCACATTTATAATGAGCAATAAATGTATGTGATTAGCCCAAGTTGCAGCTGCACAAATATCATCCAAGGAAGTTCTAGACAAAAAGGCTGAAGAAGTTGCCATAGATCTGGTGGAATGGCCTTTTGTTGGGTTCATTAAAGGCAAACCCACTTGTGTGTACAAAATTAATACAGTCAACCATTTGGCTAAAGTTACTGTAGAAACTGGATTACCCAATCTTGATTCTGAAAAGAAAACAAATAATTGTTTGGATTTCCTCAAATGTTTGGTTCAATGAAGATAGAAATGCAATTGCCTTTGAACATCCAGTAGGTGTAACATATATTCACCTTTATTTGAGAACTTTGGAAAGAAGACTGGAAGGTTGATAACCTGATTAATGTTGGATTTTGACACCACCTTAGATAGAAAGAATGGATTTGTCCATAAACATACTCTATCCTTGAAGAAAATCAAGTAAGGGAGTTTTGATGACAGGGCCTGTAATTCTGAAACCCTTCTGGCAGAGATAGTTTTCCAGGTCAGAAATTTTAGTTTGATCTTAGCTGATGGCTCTAAAGGAGGTTGAGTCAAGTTCTGCAAAAAAGTTACATGCTTAGCATAATGTTCCATCTCTGTTGTCCATTTTCATTCTTCCTCAACTATTAGGTCTGGATCTGATCATCAGATCCAACTTGGTCATTACTATAGCTCATGATAATCTAAAACCTCTTGACCTCCGCCCTACCCACAATGCACCAACCTCTAACATACCTCAGATCTTGTTTGCTAGGTGACATAAATTAAGAAATATTAATATAATATCCCTGACAGAAGCCATTATCTGGAACTCAAATTAAGACAGTGGTGCTCTTATGAACTCTCGTTCTTCCAGAAGACTATCATGACAAGGATGGGGGTTGGTGGGTGGGAGTTGAGCAAGAATGAAAATGAACAACACAGATAGAATGCTATAGTAAGTATATAACTATTTTATCTGATGTCAATTTTCATTCATTCCTCAACTATTGGGACATAGTCCTCAGCTACCTGAAATCCCTGGTAGACTATAAGGAAGGATGTTCCTGAGCACATTTGAACCAAAAGCTGCTCTTACCATTGAGACCACATCTACTTTGTAATGAGTAATAAAGGTATGATGGTTAGCCTAAGTTGCAGCTGCACATATATCATCCATGGAATGCCTAGATAGAAATACTGATGAAGGTGCCAAATGAAACATGTATTCTCCTTTATTTTCAACTTTTGGAGAAAAAACAGGAAGTTAATGGGCTGGTTGATGTTGGATTCTGAGACCACTGTAGGAAGGAAAGAAGAGTTGGTTTGTAATGTTACTCTGTCCTTATGGAAAACCACGTATGGAGGTTTAGAACACAGTGCTTGAAGCTCTGAAATCATTCTAGCTGAGGTAATAACCACTAAAAAGTTTGTTTTCTGCGTCAGAAGTTTAAGATCACATTTAGCTGCTGGCTCAAAGTGGGGAATGAATTAAGGCTTGTACTACTAAGTTTAAGTCCCATGATGGAGTAGGGTCTTTATAAGGTGGTCTCAGCAAAATAGTGCCTCTTAAGTAGGCCTTACAAAGTTGTGATGGAGCAAGGGAAGAATTCTCAACATGGAAGTTAGAGATTGCTGCCAATTGAACCATAACATTCGAAGAGCTAGCTCCTTCATAGAGAATTGTAGAGAAAAACTCAAAGACACTTTTTACAAGAGCTGAAAAAGGGTCAATATGTTTTTGATGAGCCTAAATAATGGCTCTCCAGTTACTTCTGTAAAGTTTTCTGGGAGAAGCTTTATGTGAAGATAAAAGACTATGATAGAGACCCTAAGGCACCAACCTTTGTGAGTATTTATTTACTTGTTTTTGGGCTCTGACCTGTTGATATGGGGGATGGAAGGTCCCCATCATTCATCTTCCCTAGTGACCCATTTATTTGGCATGAACTGTGTCCCATCATTTGGTGTACTTTCTGTGGGATACTGTCTTTTTTAACTCCTGTAATAGGCTTGACCAATTTGGGGGGAGAATAGAGGAGATGGTGGTCCTAGAGATTCACTGAATCCCAGTCATACTGCATGATTCAGGATTTATTATCTTTATGTGCTTACTTCCTGGTTTTGTTCTTTGGTATGCAATGCTGCAGATGCGGTTGTACTGTTCTCCACATGTATACACTGAAATGTTCACTGGTATACTGGTGTATGTGAATGCCTGCTTATATCACACCCCTTGCCTCCACTTGAGGTTGAATGTGGCAGTGCTTCATTTCATATCGTCTCCCATGACAGAGCGGGTTAACCGCTGCTTATAGCTTTTTTTTACCCATTTTCACTCTAAAGCACCTGACTGAAGTTGACTTATCAGTGTGGGTATTTGCAAACCCTGCATGTCTTTGCCAGTAGAGTAACCAGTTTGAATGTGTACACACTAACACATGTAAGATGGGACTTCTTAGACTTGATGTTGGTGTCACCTGAAGTACAGTGACATTAGTCAGACTGGACAGCTAAGCAGTACAAATGTACTATAACTAGAAACATCTGAACAACGTACTTCTGTCTGACAGATTGTAGCTAGCAGCAGCAGACATTAACTTCAAAGTAAGGCAATCAAACATGATTATCACAGCTAAGGATGATGCTTTGTGTTGGTTCTCTAAGGAATGTAATCTCTATAAAGTCTTAATGAGTCTGATGGCTTTACCAGTCCCTTAAACAGTTAATGTATCTACTAACAATGCCCAAAGACCATGTGTGAAGCAGTCCTGTTATTTTAGTAGCAGAATAATGTGACCATTGCTGTTTTTGAATGTTTTATACAGCTTTAAAAAAGTAAAACAGAAAAACTATTCTGGTCTGCTGTGCGCAGTTTGGAATTAAAGCCTACTTATCTATTTATGTATAAAGTACTTATTTTGTGTTTCAGTATATTCTTGGAAATGTTGAACTAATTGTGTTTCATCCCTGGTATGGGAACCAAGGGGTAAAGGTGCTTGTATAGTCCCTATAGGAAAACTTTGAATTGAGGCATATCATTGACATGGTTTGCTGTTAGATACTGAATCATCTCAAAAGTTTGATTATAGAAGACTGGATAATTGAAGACGGTCTTTAACATAAATAACAGAGATATCATTGAGTAGTGTTCATATCCTTGCTTCGATCTAGCAATAGTACTTCTTTGAGGTGTTCACCTTCCGGTTTGTACAGTTATCCCACTCCACAAGGGGAGATCCACATTGGATCCCGGGAACTACAATCCCAACAGTCTGACGAGCCTGATCTGCAAGGGCATGGAATGCATTATCATGGAACTTATAAATAAAGACATTGGGAACCTTCAAACACTGGACCCCATCCAGTTTGGGTTCGTGAAGGTCCGATCTTGTCTCCTGAACCTGATTGACTTCTTCGAATCAGTCAACAGAGCTGTAGACAAGGGTAAAGTTGTCCGCACAGCCTATATGGACCTCGCCAAGGCCTTTGACACCATCCCCCACTCTGGAATCATAGATAAACTTACTAAGCTGGGCATAAATCCCTACATCACTCGATGGGTTGCCAACTGGCTTACTGAGAACCCAGACTGTAAAGGTAGCCAACTCCAAATCCAGCTCCAGACAAGTGACAAGTTGAGTATCTCAGGGTTCAGTCCTGGGACCACTCTTGTTTGGCATCTACTTCTCTGAAGTACAGGCCAACACTAAGGGACTCTGGCTAACAAAGTTTGCAGATGACTGCAAACTGGGAGCCATTAATGAATCCCCAAATGATGTTGATATTCTACAAAAGGGCCTTACAGAAACAGATGCCTGATGCCAGAGCCATGGGCTCAAGACTAATGCCAAGAAATGTACAGTTATCCCCTTTGGAAAAAAACATGTACCCATGTATTACCACATAGGTAGCAGTTCACTAAACATTGAAAGTGTGATGAGAGACTTAGCGAAACAGGTGGACAGTGGTCTCACCTTCGATAACCACATCGCCACAACAGTCAGGAAATTCTTCTATGTGGCACACCTCATCACTAAGGGCTTTTCATCCAGAAAAAAGGAGGTCATTGTCCCACTGTATTCATCCCTCATTAAACCCATTATAGAGTATAATGCCCTGTTTGGTATGTACCTCACAAGACATCTGCAACAGCTGGAAAGGCCACAGAAATACCTCACTAAAAGAATCACAGGCCTAAAGCAGATGCCATATGCTGACCATCTAAAAACTCCAGCTATACTCTGTGGCATATCGTTTACTCAGAGGTGATCTCTGCTTAACATACAAGGCCATGTCAAACCCTGAGCTGTTGGACATGCTCCACTTAAAGAAATCCCAATCCCTCAGAGCCACATGCTCCAGGGATCTAAACCTTGTCATCACAATGAACAAAACATGCTGGAGGGATAGGTTCCTGACCCAGAGACTCTCCATTCTCTGGAATAGATTGCCCATACATGTCAAGCAGAGCGCCTCCTTGGCCCTCTTCAAAAGGAACCTTGATGACTGGATGGGAGATAAGAAATTCACACCGAGGATCATGTCAGTCGCCCTGCTAGACAGGGGTCCAGGGAAGTAAATATTGTGGGAAGAAATCCAGGGAATTGTTATGGTTAGGCTTGTATAGGCCCTAGGGCCGATAGCCTAGTACCAACCTATGAACCTATGATAGCATAGGTTGTCTGGCTATTAACAGAAATGGAGAAACCATGCTGTCAGCTTTAGGTTTGAGATAACCAGGTGAGCTATGCCTGTTGGGTGAGACAGGAGGTCTTGAGTCAGATCCATAATCCAAGGTGGGTGAAGTAGATGAGGCCAAAGAAAGGGGAACCAAATCTGTTGAGGCCAGTAAGATGCAATGAAGGATGACTTTGCTCTGCAACCTGACAGCTTTCTGCAGAAATTTTGAGAACAAGGGAGTCAGGGGATAATCATAGCTGAGACTGGGAGGCCAATTGTGGAACAGAACATCCCTCAGTGATGAAATATCTCCACTTGGATCTTACAAAGTACACTGGGATTTTTTGAACCACATTTTTCATTCTTGTTGGTTTTTAGAAAGTGTCCTTTGAGGGGTCGAAAAATGTATTCCTACAACTGAGAGTCTTTCCATCCTTTTCACGTCAGATGAAAGCAAAGAAGCTGCTGCACTTGTTGTTTAGGGGAGAAGCAAAAATATCACAGCAAGGCTAACCCCACTGATGGAAAATCATTTCTGTCATTTTCACATTGAGAGACCACTCATGAGGTAATCTAATGGACCTGTTCAATTTGTCTGCTATCACACTGGACTTCCCCAGAATGTGCATTACTATAAGAAAGCAGCCGGATGAGATTACCCACTGCCACCCTCTAAGTGCTTCTTGATACAAGGGATAAGACCTGGTTTACCCTTGTCTGTTGATGTAACAGAAACATTGTCTGTCTGAATCACAATTGTCCCTAAAGGGAGAGTGTTCTGAAAGGCCTGCAATACTAAGAGCACTGCTGTCATTTCTAGGATATTGATATGCAAATTGGTCTCTTCAGGGAACAAGTGATTTGGGCTGCTTTCCCCAGGAAGTGCCCCTCCACCCAATCTGGGGTGCGTCCATGGTCACTATGGCCTTGAGTTAAGAGACACTGAAAGGATGTCCTTGTAGAATCTGATCTGATCAAATTCACCACCAGAGGTATCTCTTGCAATACTTGAATGATCCTCACTTGAATTAACATTCATTGATAAAGAGTTGACCATTGTGCTGCTATCATCCACTGAAGAATTCTCATATGAAATCTTGCCAAGGGGACTAAAATTATGGCAGCTGACACTGACCCCAAGACTTGAATAATCAACCTGGCTGAAATTTTTTTCCTGACCTGAAATCTTATTGTTTGTACTCTTGTTGGAGGAAGTAAACTTGTTACAGATACCATGTTGAAAACTGTTTCTATAAACTCCAGTATTTGAAATATTATAATTCTTTGAAGGGAGCAAGTTTGGAGTACATGATCTCTCACTATTATGAGTAGATGCCTTGTCAGTGTGGTGATGAGCCAATTGTCTAGATATGGAAACACCCAGAATACCTGCAGTCTCAAGTGGGTGCTACCACTGCCATAAATTTGGTATACACCCTGGGGTCTGTGGTGATACCAAAGGGTAGGGTCCTGAAATGGTAATGACTGGCTCCCAGTTGGAAGCATAAGTACCTTCTGGACTGTCTGTTCATTTTTATGTGATAGTACATATCTTGAAGGTCTATCAAGCACATCCAGTCACCCTTGCCTAAAAGGTACAAAATGGACTGAACCATGATCATCCGAAACTTTGTGTGTTGAACTGATTTGTTCAAGTTTCTGAGATCAACAATTGATCTCCAGTCCCCTGTTTTCTTTGGCACTGAAAGGAATCTTGAGTAAGTTTTGGATTCTTTCTGGCCTGGTGGGTCGGACCTCTTGGAGGACTCTTTTTTCTAGCAACTTTTGTTTTTCTAGTGCTGCTGCTTTCCTCTTGTTGGGTTGAACATTGGGAAATTTACTTGAGGATGGAGATGGACGAGAAAAGGGAATTATATAACATTTGGAAATGATCCTCTGCACTCATATGTCTTTTGTGATATGTAGCCATGCTCTTTGGTGCAGGGATAAACAACCTCTGACTGCCTCCAGATGGGGACAATCAGGCCTCCTTTCAAAAGCGCTGGTAGGGTCTGTCAGAGATGGGATCTCTAGACCCTCTGTTTTGCAGTCCACCTCTGCCACATAGGTTACATCTCCCATTTAAGTTCCCCCTCTGCCTGTAGGGGAACTGTCTCCATGTGGATCTTGGAAAGGACCCTGGGATTTTTTGAAACATATTTTTCATCCTTGTTGGTTCCTAGAAAATGTCCTTTGAGGAGGTGAAAAACATATTCCCACAGCCAAGAGAGTCTTTGGATTTTTGCACCTGGATAGTGTATCCTTCACTTTAGTGCAGAATAATAAAGCTCTGTCAAAGGGGGCATTGATAAAAGAGGACTTGAAGGGCTCTGGAAAATCAGACAAGTGCATCCAGGTATGTCTCCTAATAGAGATACCTGAACCTGCTCCCCTTGAGGTACCCTCAGCTACGTGAGAGATAAGCCTCATTGATGAGTTAGAAATGGACTGTAGGATCACCACCTGTGAGAGCAGAGAAGTCTGATTCTCAGCAGTAGTGGTCCCTGAAAGTAAGTTTGACAGTTCCTTAATCAAATCTCTTTGCAATATATTAAAATGTCCCAAATAGTTCAGCAACCTAGGAGCGAAGGTCGCCAAAGCAAAAACATGCTTCCCATACCTGTCCAAAGCCTTCAACATCCTTTTAGGGGGCTGGACAGTGGAACTTTGTTCTGCAAGTTCCTTTTAGTGGCTGCTGCCATAACCATAGCATCCACAGGTATTCCTTTACTTTAAAATTGCCTTCCTGATGGTAGTGCCAGAATCTGATCCAGTATCTTAAGGATTGGTTCAACTGAATCAGGTTACTTCCATACCCATTTCGAGATCAAATCAATGTGCTTGTCTGTGAGTGGAGTTATCCAGGAGGTAGATGGACCAGATACAAATGCCGCTAGGAAAACCAATTCCTCTGTAGAAGGATTTTGGGAGGACCAACAACCTCTTTGTTTCAGGATTTATAGGATGTCTCCAAATGAGATGTCATTGGTTGGTGATCTTGGGGATCCTTCCCCTTCGTTGAAATCAGTATCCTCAGGTATAGATTCCTGTGGGGAATCCAAGTGCCTCTTTTTGCACTTTCTCTTCCAAGATACTTCTTTGGTGGGATGCTCTGGAGAAGTATCAGAAGAGATGGTGATACTTTGCTGAGTAACCTGAACTGTTGGGACTGGCTGTCTCTGTGGAGTTGAATTTTGAGGCTCAAGGCACAAAGACATACGAGATCCTGATGGAATATCACAGGGAGAGAAGCCTTTCATCCTGCTGAAACAGAGAAAACTCTCTCCAGCACCACAAAAGCAGAACACCCCAGGGAGAAAGAAGCCAAAGGAGCTGAGAAGACATGCTTCCACCTCATCAACTCCCTCTGCTACAAAGGCATTCCACCCGAGGAGGAGGTCAAAACCAAGCTGTCCAATGCTGAAGCTTTGGGAACCAGGCATGGCTCAGATAATTTTGAAGTCAACTCCACTACCTCAGATCCAGCAGGGATGCTAAGGCTCCAAAAGTCATCCAGATCCAAACTCATTGGATGCAAAACTCTCAGCAAAGACCTAAGAGCCAAGGATAATAGTATCCTTACATCCAATACAGACAGCTTTGGCAGACTTGGATCTAGGGACTCTTAAATGAAAAGTCAGATTAGAGAAGGAGCCAACAGTGGAGGGGGTAGTGCGACCCAAAACTTCCTGATCCAAAGGGGTAGGACCTGGAAGAACAACCATCTAAATTTGTATCTGGAGGAATCTTCTTATCATCCTATCCACTCAGTTTTGGTCAGACTCCTGGAAGAACGAGATGAGGCTAACAAGGTAGATTTTGGGGGTCATTTCTCCACAAAAGGAGAAAGTAACCTGGATGGCATTAAGTCAATGGTAGGTGACTTTCAGGACCAAGGAAGAGGTGTTGAGTTCGAGCAAGTCAGATCCAATAAAGTTTTCTTAGAAGTCAGTTTTGAAGAAGTCTTCAGATTCATCTTTAGTTTCTTACACGGAGGAACCATTGAAGAAAGAGTAGAGGAACCAGATGCTTTCAGGACCTTTCTGAAGGCTCCTTAAGTTTTAATTTGGGGGGTTTAACTCCAGAAATTGCTTCAGAAATGGTGGCAGGCAATAATCCCTTCAGAATAAGTTTGCTCTTGTGGTGAGCAACCCCATGAGGTTTAACATTCTTTCACATGAAGCAATCCACATTTAAGTGCTCTGGGCCCAAATAATAGACACACACATCTTGTACATCTGAACTAGGCAGCTTATGACCACATTGTTTACATTTTTTAAATCCAAAAGCACCTTTCTCTGACATTTTATTAATGGCAAAACTAGCAAAAAAAGAATGATTTTTTTTTTTAGCTAGAACAGAAAGTTAAGGGAGGAAAAAGTACCAACCATGCTACTGAGAAATACCCAGATGTGTAAAGTCCAGTAATAAAAGATAGAAAAATGGAAAAAATATTACTAATGATGGTAAACAAGAATATACTATGTTTATAAAGAGGGTTAGAGAAAAAGACAAAGAAAAAAATAACTTAACTGACTGAAAACGCGAGAGCTATGGATGACCATGTCTATTTCATGAAAGTGGCAAATGGGATCGAAGTATGTTAGGGGTTGGCACTTAGTTGGTACTGAGGAGCTCAAGAAATTTTAGGTTACCATGATCTATAATAATGGCCAAGTCAGAGCTGATGATTGGCTCTGAACCCAGTAGCTGAGGAAGAATGAAAATTGACTACACCAGAGACAATACTTAAATCCCAAGGAAGAGCAGTAGCCTTTAATGGAGGTCCAAGTAGATATGTTCCTCTGAGAAAGGCTTTGCAAAGTTTGGAAGATGCCAACATTAAACTGCTTAGTCCTACATGAAAATTAGAAATGGCTGCCGATTGTGCTCTTATATTTGATGAGTTAGTTCCTTCACTGAAAACTGTAGCTTAGAATCAAGAACTTCAGAAACTGGAGCTGAAAAGAGATCTAAATTATTTTTATGATCCCAACATATGAATCTTTTCCATTTACTTTTGTAAACTTTTTCTAGTGGAAGCTTTGTGGGATGATAAAAGGATATGAAGAATAGGGGAAGAGAGCCTTGATTGTCTGGAAATTAATGGAACTGCAGAAACCATGCTGTCAACCTGAGGCCTGAAATGTCTGGATGAGTTATATCTGTTGAATGAGATGGTAGGTCTGGTGTTGGATCCAGAATCCATGGTGGGTGTACAAGATAAGGCCAAAGGAAGAGAAACCAGATCTGATGATGTCAGTAAGGTGCAATGAGAATAACTGTGTTTTTCCAATTTGGGAATGAGGAGAGTAGCAAGGTAAGTATATAGGAGACCAGAGGGCCAAACATGAAGTAGACCATCAATTAGAGACTCCCCAGTGGAGGGATCAGGACAAAGAACCTGCTGCATTTGTTGTTGAGGGGAGATGCAAAGAGATAATAACATGGTTGGCCCCATTGACAGAAAATTAATTCTGTCCACCACATTCATGTTGAGAGGCCACTTGTGAGGCATTAGAATCGATCTGCTTAACTTTTCTGCTATCACATTGAACTTCCCCAGAATGTGCATTGCTATCAGAAAAAAAGTGGATTAAATCACGCATTGCCATACTGTGATAGGTTTTCAACAAAGGAGATAAGATCTGGTTCCCCCTTGTTTGTTGATATACTAGACCATGGACATATTGTTCATCTGAATTGCAATACTCTCATTTGGGAGAGTGTTTTGGAAGGCCTGCAATGCTAGGAGGGCAGCTCTCATAACCAACACATTAATATGCATGTTGGCCACTTCAGGGGACCATGTGCTTTGGACTGTCCTTCCCTAGAAGTGCCCCCTCACCCGATCTGAGAGGTCTCCATGGTCACTGTGTCCTTGAGTGCTGATAGGATCTGTCAGAGAAAGTATCTCTAGATCCCTGGTTATGCAGACCACCTTTGCTGCAGGGAAGATGTCTTCCATTTGAGTTCCCACCTCTGCTCCTGAGGGAACTGTCTCCACGTAGATCTTGGAAGTGACCCTGGGATTTTTTGAAACACATTTTCCATCCACCTCATTGGTTCCTAAAAGATGTCTGTTGAGGCGTTGAAAAATGTATGCCCACAGCAGACAGGGGTTTTCCTTCCTGCACACTCCTAGAGAGTGTGTCTTTAACTTTGGGGCCAAATAAAGAACTTCGGTAAAAGGGGGCACTGACAAAGGATGAGAGAGAACAAAGCAGTGGCCTTTTTGTATTTGATTTGAATGGATCCACCATAGAAGATAATTTTTGCAAGCTTGTGTTATTTTGATTTGACTGGATAAAGACTGTTGGAGAACAGACCATTGAGTTGTGTGTGTCCACTGGAGGATCCTCATATGGTATCTTGTTAGGAGTATAAAAGGGATTGCTGCTGACATGGATCCTAATGCTTGAAGTAACAGATGAGCTGAAAGACTTGGAACTCAATTGTTTGGATCTGAGACAGAGGAAGAGAAGCTATCTGAGTGGTCATATTGAACAGAGCACTGATGAATTCCACTATCTTAATTGGCTCAAGTTGAGATTTGTTGTAGTTGACAAAGATCCCCAGACGAGAGTATAACTGTAGTAAGTAGTCCCAAGCTTGTATTAAATGATGCCTGGTTGAAGTGGTTATGAGCCAGTCATCTAGATATGGAAACACCCAGAATCCCTGCAGTCTCAAGTGAGCTGCAACTACTGCCATACACTTGGTAAACACCCTGGGGGCTGCAGTGAGACCAAAGAGTATTGTTCTGAATTGGTAATGGCAGGCTTCCAGCCAGAAGCATACACAACTGTTCAATTTTTATATGATAGTACGCATCTTGAAGATCTGTCAAGCACATCCAGTCGTCCTTGCACAGAAAAGGTAGAATGGACTGAACCATGACCATCCAGAGCTATGCATACTGAATTGATCAATTTAGTTTGCTGAGATCCAAGATTGGTCTCCAGTTCCCTGTTTTCTTTGGCAATAGAAAGAATCTTGAATAAGTTCCAGACTCTTTTGAGTCTGCAGAGACCTTTTGGATGACTCTTTTTTTCTAGCAACTTGTTTAGCTCTAGTGCTGCTGCTTACCTCTGATTGGCTGGAACATTGGGTATTTTGTTTGGTACCATCAGGGGTGGATGGAAAAAATGGCATTACGTAACCTCTGGATATTATCCTCCACGCTCATGAATCTTTTGTAATTTTTATCCAGGCTCGCTAGTGCAGGGATAGATGACCCCTGACTGCCTCCAGAGGAAGACAATCAGTTCAGGAGTGCTGATAGGATCTGTCAGAGAAAGCATCTCTAGATCCCTGGTTATGCAGACCACCTTTGCTGCTGGGAAGGTGTCTTCCATTAGAGTTCTCACCTCTACTCCTGAGGGAACTGTCTCCACATAGATCTTGGAGGTGACCCTGGGATTTTTTTGAAACACATTTTCCATCCACCTCATTGGTTCCTAGAAAATGTCTGTTGAGGGGTTGAAGAATGTATGCCCACAGCAGACAGGGGTTTTCCTTCCTGCTCACACCTAGAGGGTGTGTCTTTAACTTTAGGGCCAAATAAAGAACTTCCATCAAAGGAAGCAGTGACAGAGGAAGATTTGAAGGGTTCCATAAAGTTACACAAGCACATCCAGGCATGTCTTCTGATGGAAATGCCAAAACCCACCACCCATGAGGTACCTTCAGCCATGTGTAAGATAAGCCTTGTGGACAAATCTGTAAAGGACTGAAGGGTAGCCAACTGTGAAGGTATAGTGCTCTCTGTCCTTGAGGATGTGGTCCCAGAGAGGGATTTGGAAAGCTCTTTAATCAAGTCCCTCTGAAGTCTCGTAAAATGTGTCAAGTAATTCAGTGACCTAATAGCAAAGGTCATCGAAGCATAGACATGCTTTCCAAATGTGTCAAATGCCCTAGGCTCCCTGTTAGGGGCTTGGACAGAGGAACTTTGCTCTGCCATTTCCATCTTAGTGGTGGCCACTATGTCCATGCCATCAACGGGTACTGCCTTACTCTAATATGTTCTATCCTCAGGTCATGCCAGGATCCTATCTGGTCTCTTAGGGATAGGTTCAATTGTTTCAGGCTCCGTCCATGCCCATCAAAAGACCAAATCAATGAGCTCATCAGTGGGTAGAGTCACCCAGGAGATAGACAGGTCAGCGCCAAAGGCCTCTAGGAACACTAACTCTTCTTGGGAAGGGTTATTGAGGGACCAACCACCTTTTTGTTTTAGGAGATGCATGACATCTCCAAAAGAGATATTAGTGGGTGGTGACCTGAGGACCCTTCACCTTCATCAAAGTCTGTCTTCTCCATGACTGACTCTTGCAGAGAGTCTAAGTGCCTCCTTTTACACTTCTTCTTCCTAGGAACTTCCTCTGTGGGATGGTCTGGAGAAGTATCAGAAGAAATATACTCTGATAGGTTGTCTGGAGACTAGTTTGGTCTGGCTGCCCCAGTGGAGCAGAAGACTGAGTTTCTGGGTGCAGAATCAAATGGAACTGGGTAGTCAGAGCTGAAGACAGAATAGAAGTCCAAACTCTGGGAACAGAGAGAGGTCTCTTCATTACCTCAAAGGCAGAATGCATCTGAGAAAGGGACACTGACGGATCCAATAAGGCATGCTTACAGACCATTGGCTCCCTTCACTCCTAAAGTAAAAACTCAAGGGCAGATTTGGAGCTGAGCTGTCCAGCACCAAAGTTCTGAGGAAGAGAGATTGCTCCAACAGCTTCTGGGTTGAGTTCAACACCCCAGAGCTGATGCCAATGCTAAGGCCACAAGAGTCACCCTGCTCTGAAGAACTCAGTGCCAGACCACTCAGAGACACCACTGGAGTCAAAGATACCAATATCTTCAGATCCAAGGCAGACTGTAAGGCTTTTGAATCTGATGGCCCCAAAACCAAAGATCAAATCAGAAAAGGAGCTAATAATGGTGGAGTATTTTCTGAAAAAAAAAAACAAAACAAAAAAAAAACTTGTTTCCCACCTTTCTAAGCTAGTATAGCCCAGTTTTCAGGTTAAGCGCTGAATTCAGGGATGTGTTACAAATCTCTGTGTTTGCCCATACCTTACCTGGATAGAAGGACGTTTCTCTGTTCACCTGTGAGAGATGGGAGCTTTGAGCAGCCTATCTGCCCCTGGAGGAGTGGTTTCAGCCCCAAAATTAGTAGTTTATTAGCCATTTTGGGTTAATTTCTATCTCTTTCATTTCCCTGCTATAAATACCTCATTTGCCCAGTTTTGCACACCAGGCAGCACCGGTTAGCTAGGGTATAACTATTCTTGGCTCCACAAAGTCTCCTCTTCAATTTTTCCCTTGGAACTAGACAAACTTTCAACTTAAGCACTCAAGCCATTCATTTCTCAGCCCAGCACTTGCTCAAAACTCATAGCAAGCACTTATAAACCCTAGCACTAGACCCTCCTATACTGTACAGAAGGACAAGGCTCTCTATTCAACCTTACCAACCATTCAGTCAAACAGTTCACTGTACCTATCCAGGCATGTCCAAAGGGCAGTTTCAGGTGTACTCTCCAGTCTAAATGCTGAATCTGGTAATTTTGAGGCAATGTTACAACTGCCTCATGTACACAGACAACTCTCTCCTCCTACCACCAAACACTAATACATGCGAGAGACGCAATTATACAGCCAAACTGGAGGCTAAGTTCTCTCAACCCAAGGCTGGATCAGACAGTCAAGAGGAAAAGGGAAATACTTGCATCACACCACCAGTCTCACATAGACCCATTAAACTAGCACCAGCAAAAAACACACATAAATGCACGAAGACATACTCGGAGGCTCTAAATAAAAATATGCAAAAGCAACAGAGACCTCCAAAGCAGCCATCCAAGCAACCTCCACTCCCAACACAAATCATGAAACACATACTTCACAAAACCAGTGTGCCATGCAATCACAGCCCTTAAGGCAAAATAACTTACCCAACATACTAGTAATAGGTGACTCTATAGTCAGGCACACTGATGTCCCACTCACTAGGCTGAATAAGGAGAAGGTTACTGTTAGCTGCCTGTTAGGTGCCAGGATCCACCACATAACACAAGCACTCAGGTCACTCCATAACAAGTACAAATACGACTCTGTCATTGTCCATGTTGGTGTGAATGACCTGAGCCATACCTCCATGGACTACATGAAAAGAGACATGGAAGAGCTCTCTGATCTTGTAGCCCAGGCCGGTATGACCCTGACCCTGAGTAGCTTCCTGCCCTCACCAAGAATGATACCACAGTATAAAGAAAATGATCAATTTCAACAATTGGCTAAGTTTCTGGTGTCAGTCAAAGGGGATCCAGTGTCTGTCCACCTGGGATGACATGCTTGAAAAGCCACGCTGCTTCACTTGAGACGGCTTGCACCTGTCACCCTTAGGCTTTTGAATACTCGCCAACGCTCTTGCCACCTCCATAGTGCTTTTTTTAGGCAAGGCTCAAAAGACAAACCCACCGCCATAAATAGCACAGGTAACAAAAAACTGAGGGTGATGCTACTCAATGCCAGAAGTCTAAACCTCAAAATGCACACACTCGAGGCACTCCTCAGTATGGAGAAAATCGATATATGTGCAGTAACAGAAATCTGGTTTAAGGCTCCAGAGAGCACCCCAGCACTACCAGGCTACAACTCATACCATACATTTCGGCCACAGAACCCAGAACGAAATACAAAAGGTGGGAGCATATCCATATTCATCAAGGATACCCACACCTCCAGGTTAGTGGCACAGCACGATGCTTCTGAGATCATTCACGTGCAACTAACAACGGGCAAAACTTCAATTCAAATTGTAGCTTGCTACAGATCACCCACCATGTCCCAGGACCCCCATTCCGCATTTCTGGAAACACTTGGAAATATAAAGGTCCTACCAAACACCCTAATACTGGGTGATTTCAATTACCCAAACATTAATTGGGAGAACTACTCAAGTACTAACTACCTTGCCCAACATTTCCTAGAATTTATAAAGTCAAACGCCCTGGATCAACTGGCCAACATTCCCACCAGAGGTGACAACATATTGGACCTGGTCATCACCAACATGGGTGATCGGCGCTCCACACCGGAGGTTATCCCCTCACTGGTCAGATCTGACCATAAACAAATCACTTTGGATATCCACATACTGCCCCCACCCCCGGACAAGGAAACCACTGTGAAAAACTTTTCAAAAGCAAATTTCACGTTAATTAAGACTGAGGTGGAAAGTTTCAAAGCCCCCATGCTAAAGGATAACATTGTTCAAGCTGCAAAATCCTTTACTAATGCATTCTATGGGCACCTACAAGAATGAATGGATCATGCTATCCCAAGCAAAACCAAGACGCACTCCTCCAAGAAAAGGAAACCAGTCTGGTGGGCTCCTGCCATAAACAAGCTATACAATAGAAGGAGAAAACTAGCACAGAAAAGAGTAAAATCCCAAGAAGGGAAGGCATCCCTGATCAGTATCAGCAAGAAACTACGATCCCTCATAAAATCATCCAAGGCGAGTTTCGAATGAAAAATTGCCAAGGACTCCAAATATAACCACAAGGCATTCTTTAGCTATGTCAGGAATCTAAGTGGCAATGATCAGATCTGCTCGGAGTTAGTGCAGAATGGTACAAAATACACTAAACTGACCAATATTGCCAACATCCTGGCAGACAGGTTCAGCGCAAACTTCACCCCCCCTCACCCCCAAAAGGGCCCATAACCATACCAGAAGAATATAGAGCTCCTGAAATTACAGACACTCAGGTTTAAAACAGCTCTCTCCAAAGCCAAAAACACAGCATCAATGGGACCGGACAGAGTCCCAGGCTGTGTCCTACATGAGCTCAAAGACGAAATAACCCCTCACCTAAGCAGACTGTTCAAACTCAGCCTCTCCACAGGTTACGTACCCATAGAGTGGTGCACAGCAATGGTTATTCCATTCCACAAAGGTGGAGCCACAACAGACCTCAGGAACTATCGCCCTATAAGCCTGACTAGCTTGGTCTGCAAGGCTATGGAGCGCATCTTCATGGAACTCATTAACAGAGACATTGGGAACCTCCAAACACTGGACTCTACCTACTTCGGCTTTGTTAAGGGCAGATCATGCCTCCTAAACCTGGTGGACTTCATTGAGACAGTTACCAAGGCTATAGATGAGGGAAAGGTGGTACACACAACCTACCTAGACCTTGCAAAGGCCTATGACACCATTCCCCATTCTGGTATTATAGACAAACTCACCAGCCTGAACATAAACCACTACATCACAAGATGGGTTGCCAACCATCTCACAGACAAAACCCACATGGTAAGAATTGCAGGAGCTAGGTCTGACCCTAAACCGGTTACAAGTGTCATTCCCCAGGGCTCAGTTCTAGGACCCCTCCTGTCTGGCATATACTTCTCAGAGGTACAGGCAAGCACAGGAGGACTATGGCTGACCAAGTTCACAGATGACTGCAAACTAGGGGCTGACACAGACATCCTCCAAAAGGGTCTCACTGAGATGGACACCTGGTGTCAAAATCATGGCCTCAAGCTAAATGCCAAAAAGTGCATAGTTATCCCCTTTGGAAAAAAACAAAGTACCCACAAACTACCACATAGGTGGTAGTCCCCTAAATACAGAAGACATAATAAGGGATATGGGGACCCAAATAGATAGTAAACTCTCCTTTGATAATCACATTGCCAAAGTGGTTAGAAAATCCTTCTACGTGGCACACCTTATGACAAAAGGATTCATATCCAGATCAAAAGAGGTCATTGTGCCCCTCTACTCATTGCTCATCAGACCCATCATAGAGTACAGTGCCCCATTTGGGATGTATCTTAGACACCTGCAACAGCTGGAAAGACCACAGACGTACCTCACCAAGAGGATCACTGGCCTCAAATAGATGCCCTATGCAACTCGACTGAAGAAACTCCAGCTGTACTATGTTGCATACCGCCTACTCAGAGATGATCTCTGCCTGACATACAAGGTCATGTCCAACCCAGAACTGATCGACATGTTCCACCTAAAGAAAAGCTGATCCCCTCGAGCCACATGCTCTAGGGATCTAAACCTCACCTCAACAATAAATAGGACGTGCTGGAGGGATAGATTCCTGACACAGAGACTTACCATGCTTTGGAACAAGATTCCAATCTACATTAGGCAGAGCTCCTCGCTAACACTCTTCAAGAGAAACCTTGACGAGTGGATGGGAAACAGAAAGTTTTCCCCAGGGATCACTTCAGTGGCTCTGCTAGACAGAGGCACAGGGAACTAATCTAAGGGAGTGGCGAAAGCCAACACATTCTGGCTAAGCTTATAAATGCCTTCAGGCAGATAGCCTAATACCTACCTATGCACCTATGAAGCTAAGTAGTACTGATAAAGGTCTCCAGACCTGATAGGGGCAAAGCAGGGAGAAATCCCATTTGAATCTGTGAATGGGGGAACTTCTTTATCATCTTATCCACATTAGATTCTGTAAGACTCTTGGATGATCGAATGGATGAGGCCATGGATAAAGGTCTTGAATGGTGTCATGGTGACACCAAGAAAGGAGATATCTGATTGGATTTGACAATATCTGAGGTGAGTGGATCTGTAGAGATGTGTATGTTTGAGGTTTGAGTTTTGAAACTGTCAGTTCTGACTTTTTTGACAAGTTTAATGGGAGGTTCTGTTGGCAGAGCCATAACAGTAGATGTTGGATCTGGAGATCTTTTATGAGACTTGCTAGTCTGAGAATCTTCTTTTTTGTCTACTTTTTTGGGAATTTGAGCCCCAGACGCTGCAGAAGCAGGTTTAGAGGGCAGCAATCCCCTAAGAATTAGATTATTTTTTTCTTTACAACAAGGCATAGGTATTAAACCCTTCACAGATATCACAATAGGCATTGAGGTAGGAAACCCCTAAACAATATACGCACTTAAAATGTGTACCCGAGTTGGGAATTTTGTGGCCACATGCCACACATTTTTTAAAACTCAAAGGTTTATCAGACATTATGTTAATAAACAGAAAAGGAAGTCAGAAAAAAAACTTTTTTTTTATAGAAAAAGAAATTACCAACAATGGTAATTAAAAGGAAAGTACTAACTAAGTTGTATAAGGAATGGATTATCAACAATGGTAATAAAGTATACTCTAAAGCATCCTATTAGAATTACAGTCATTTCAAGATGTTCTCCCTACATGGATGGTTACTTGTCCAACAGACAACATGTTGATGGTCTAGTACATCAATAAACAGGGGGAAACTCAAGCCTACCCCTTATATTGAGAAGCACTGAGAGTGTGGCAATGGGTGATCTCTTCAGGCTGCTTTCTGCTGGCCATGCATATTCTGGGGCAGTCCAATGTGCTGGCAGACAAAGTGAGCAGGTCCATCTTACTTTCTTATGAATCATCTGTCAACATTTTAGTGGCAGAAAATATATTTCATCAATGGGGCCAACCTTGACATGACCTCTTCACTTCTCCCCTTATTTCCAGGTACAACAGGTTCTTTGCTCTGATACTCTCCACAGGCAGAGTCACCAAGAGACTCTATGATACATGACTGGCCATTTAGCCTCCTTTGTGCCTTTCATCCCACCCCTCTCATTCCCAAGTTTCTTCAGAACGCATCTCAGCTGAGAAGCAAAGTAATCCCATTGCCTCATTCTGACCTCGACAGGTGTGGTTTCCCTTCCTGTGGACACATGTAGTACACCCTTGCTTAGTGTTGGATCCTTCTCAGTTCCTTCTGTCTCATCCATCATTGATTTCTCACTCAGCTATTTGAACTCTCAAGTTCACTGCATGGCTTCTCCATTTCCAGTGATGGCTAGACAATTCAGGCTTTCTTCCCTGGTTCATCATATACTTACATCCTCCCAGAAAGATTCTGCTCAAAAGATTTATAAGAGGAAATGGAAGAGATTTTCCAACTGGGCTGGCCAGAGACAACTGGATCCATTTTCAGCACCAGTTCCAGCTGTTCTGGACTTTCTTGCCTCCATTTTCAGTAGTGGAACTAGCTATTCTGCAATTAAGATTCAACTTGCTGCTATCTCTAGATTTCACACAGATGAAAATCATTCTTCCTTGGCATCACTGTGGTTATGCAAGGTCTTTCTCAAAGGTACCTTTTTACTTTGTCCATCTATTAAGGACTGTACTCCTCCACTGGATTTTACAGAACTTCTTTAGGCTTTGACACAGTCCTTCTTTGATCCATCTGCCAAGGTGGATTTAAAAATTCTTTCTTGGAAAAACATTTTTTCTGGTTGCAATTACATTGGCTAGATGAGTATCAGAACTCCAGGCACCCTCTTCACAGCCACCATATCTGTTTTTTCATAAGGGTAGGGGGTACCTTTGGACTAACCCCTCATCCAGTGTTGTCATTTTTATTCTTCCTCAACTCTTGGGTTTGGATCCAGTCCTCAGATCTGACTTGGCCAATTCTTCCAGCTTGTGGGACACTGAAACTCTCAAGCTCCTCTCTATACCTATTAGTCTTAGTCACCTAGCATACCTCAGATCTCGTTTGCCACCTTAGTATTTGGATGTCGTCAGTGTAAACTTTCAAGTGAGTTTTTGCAGTGCTTTTTTTTCATGAGTTAAAGTTTTAATTTATATTTATCTATATACCCTTGTTCTTTCCTCTCTTTTAAATTTCTAAAGTACTTTTTTCTAATTCTTTATTAAATTACTCTTTAGAGTATACTTTATTACCACTGTTGATAATCCATTCCTTATAGAACATAGTTAGTACTTTCCTTTTAAATACCATTGTTGGTAATTTCTTTTTCTATAAAAAAAAAAAGTATTTTAATAACTTCCTTTTCTTTTTATCATCATAATGTCTGATAAATCTTTGAGTTTTAAAAAAATGTGTGGCATGTGGCCACAAAATTCCCAACTCAGGTATACATTTTAAGTGCATATATTGTTTAGGGGTTAACTACCTCAATGCCGATTGTGATATCTGTGAAGGGTTTAATATCTATGCCTTGACGTAAAGGAAAAAATAAACTAATTCTTAGGGGATTGCTGCCCTCTAAACCCACGTCTACAGCCTCTGGGGCTCAAACTCCCAAAAACGTAGACAAAAAAAGAGATTCTCAGACTAGAAAGTCTCATAAAAGATCTCCAGAGCCAACAACATCTACTGTTATGGCTCTGCCAACAGAACCGCCTATTAAACTTGCCAAAAAAGTCAGAACTGACAGCTTCAAATCTCAAACCTCGAACATATACCTCTCTACAGATCCACTCACCTCAGATATTGTTGGAGCCAATCCACCCATCTCCTTTCTTGCTATCACCATGACACCATTCAAGACCTTTATCCATGGCCTCATCCATTCGATCATCCATGAGCCTTACAGAAACTAATGTGGATAGGATAATGAAGAAGTTCTTCCATTCACAGATTCAAATGGGATTTCTCCCTGCTTTGATCCTATCAGATCTGGAGACCTTTATCAATACTACTCCACCATTATTAGCTCCTTTTCTGATTTGATCTTTGGTTTTGGGGCCATCAGATCCTACCTCGATGCAAATGTTGGAGCTGAGCTGTACAGTGCTGAGGCTCTGAGACAAAAGGATAGCTGTCACCACTTCAGAAATATCAGAGTCTAACCTGACCCCCTGGTATCTGGCACCTGTGCTATGGCTCCATGAGCTTGCTGACTCCAAAAGAGTCAGAGCCATCTGGATCAAATTAGGAGTCAGAGTTAACAAAGGCCAGGCCTTGTGATCCAGAATTATAGGATCTGAAGACTTCAATGCCAGGGGAGTAGGAGTCAAAAGGTAGGACTGGACTGGCAGTAGACTCATGGATCCAATGGGAGAAAGAGCAAGAATGACTCCCAACCGAATCTGAGTTCTAAGAAATTTTCTTATCATCCTGTCCACACCTGCTTCTTACAAGCTCCTAGTTGAACTGAGGGATGAAGAGGTTGAAGATGGTCTGGAAGCCTGATGAGGTGTCTCTTGTAAGAAAGGTGATTGGAGTCATGAGGAAATAGTCTCCTGAGAGAATCTAGGTGACCTGTGGAATGGATACTTTGATTTGGATTGAGGCAGAACTGAGAGAGCAGTTAGATCTGGTGATCTCAGTTCAATCAAGTTGGATCTGAGGAAGCTGTCAGATCCAAGAACTTTGCAATTTCTCAGTTGGAGCTGAACCCAAAGGAGAAGGAAGTGAGCGATTGAAGGAATGCTTCCTCAAATCCTTAACCTTGCCATCCCTATCCCCCTTGTGTTTCTCCTATGATTTCTTGGAGGAGGTGGGGGGGCTACAAAAATGAAGAAGAAGGTGGAAGCAGGCCTTTCAACACAAGACTGTGTATGTGCTCAACCAGCACTCATTGACTAAACCCTGCACAAATGACACAATTAGTGTTAAGGTGACTTGCTCTGAGGCAATACATGCACTCGAGTGAGTGTCTGAATTGGGAATTTTGTGCTCAGAAGATGGACATTTTTAAAACCAGTTGGCTTGCCAGACATCTTGAACCAACTGCACAACAGAAACAGCAACTACATTATCAGAAAGGTAAAGAAGACAAGAAATGAAGGACTACCAACAACGATAAAACAGAAATACCAGCAATCATATGAACAGAAATACCAACAATGGTAACAAGGAGGAGTACCTCAGCATTGAGGTAGTAGAAAAAATAGCAGAAACAATAGCAGGGGCACAAAGCTTGCTGATACCTATATCCAAAAATAAACTCTACTCTAACTAAATAAATATTATATTTCTGGACAAAAAAGGGTAGGAAACGAGGTACACAAATAGCTACCTACTAAAGGCAAGAAAAAGAAAAACAATGACTTATCTGTCTCCAAAAACCACTCAAGCTACACGTGACTACATCCAAACACTGAAGCAGCAAATGAACTCTGAGGCAATCCTGGCTAAGGAGACCATTATGGGTAAGGGGAGCGGTTCAAGTTATGGAGCCAAAGTCTATTGAAGTGGTTAATGCTGGATCCAAGGTCATCAGATGAGGAATGGATGAAAAAGACAACCTCAGCTAAGGTATTAAAACCCTATCACCAGGCAGTAAATTGTAGTTGCTTGGAGTCAGGATGTATCAAACATCCCTCATCTTGTTTGAGTAAATTTAATCTGTGAGGAAGCTTATGGTAATTGTCCCTAATCATTTCCAAATAAAGAGAAAACCACCTGGGCTAGAAGGGAGTCACTGCAGTGATCTTGGGGAATTATTTCTGAATCTTCAGAATTACCCTGAAAATCAGGGGAAAGACTGGAAAAGCATAGTGAAACATTTTTGTCCTAAGGAAAAAAGGCATCTGTCTTCTAGGCTTTCTTGCATGGAATGCTGAAACAGAATTTTGCCAGTTGAATGTTTAGAGAGAAGACAAAGAGATCTGCCTTAGGTGTTCCTCACAGATGGATCAAATCTTGAAAGACTCCTTGATTCAGTTTCCATTCATTAGGGACTACCCTGGCCATGCTCAGCTTGTCTGCCACACAGTTTTGCTCTGACTGGATGTAAGATGCTGATGGTATTAAGCACTAAAGCTATATCCCATGCTAACATGGGTAGTCTGAACAGGGGATAAGATCTGGTCCCCCCTTACTTGTTTATGTACCATATCACTGTGGTGTTGTCTTTAAACAATTGAAGAGGTCATGAGGACCGCATATGATTGATTCAGAGAGTTGAGAACATTTATAAGAGCTAAAGAAAGTTAAGCACTTAACATTATGATTGGATCCAAGGTCGGCCACATCAGAATCTTCAGCATTGAAGCTCTCCTCTCATAAATGTCTGCATACTTAAATCTCCTTAGATTGCTTTTACCCAAACCTACCTGTCTTAAATCATCAGAGTCCCCCTAAAACATAAAGTAACAAGGGCTAGGGTTTCAACAAAAGGCTTCAGATCCACCTGCAAAGCTCACTACAAACCACAGATTACCAACAACAATTTGGAAGGGGGATGGAAGGAGGGAGAGATGGTTGAGATGGATGGATGAAAGACAACTTGGATCTAGCATTATGGTAAGTGCATATTTTTTTGTATCAGATGTTTGTCTTTCCTTTCACCTCAGCCTGTAGAGCACAGTTACCAGCATGACAATTAGGTAGTATCAGGAGAAAATATTATGCAAAATGATGGACCCAAAATAAGTCCTGGATCTGAAATGAATGTCTAGTTGGTAATGGGAAACAAAGGTCTGACTGTTATACCAGGTAACCACTGCACAAATATCATCTAAAGAAGCAAAGCTAAAAAATGCAGTTGAAGTAGCTACTGCCCTAGTAGAGTGGGCTTTTGATTTAACAGGTAGAGAGAAACAGAAACCTTTCCAGGTAACTGCTGCAGAAATATCATCTAAAGAAGAGCAGATAAAAAATTCTGTTGAAGTAGCTAATGCCCTAGGACAGTGGGATTTTGGCTTAACAGGTGGGGGATAAACCTTTATCGATACAAAGGATATGCAATCAGAAAGCCAACTGGATAAAGTAACGTTGGAAACTGTTTTCACAACTTAGAAAGCCAACTGGATAAAGTGACGTTAGAAACTGTTTTCACAACTTAGCTGTAGAGAAGGATGCAGCCACATCACAACTATGAAAGTGTAAACTATGTGTACCACCAGGCATTTGCTCTGGGTTTATTGCAAGGAGACTTGTAAGCTCATAATAGTGTTGCTCTCAGGAGTAGAAATACCTGGTATAACAGTGGCTAGACAATGCTTAAGCTGTAATGAAAAGTCTAAATTGCATATAAGTTTCACTGTCTTGTGTTTTAAATGAAGAATAATTTATCTTGTGCATAAGTGAATTTTGTTAACCTAATATTTTCTGTACAGATGCAATAACTTCTGCTAGCATGTTTAATATTACTATCTCTTCTATGTAGTGGCTTCCTTCTTGCTAACCTTTCCTGCTGGTTCCATATTTACTGACTCTCTCCTTATATTTTCCTAATAGTATACCTCCTATTAACCTCGGCTCCTACCTTTTCTCTATCACTCCTCAGCTAACTGTTTCAGCTTCTGTTACCCTAAACTAACATACCTTGCTTTCTCATTTTTCTTCTTACCTAGATCCCAAGTCTGACTCTGCATATACCCTACAAGCCTCAAGCCTGATGACCACAGTGACTCTTCCTGTATTAACTCAGTGGATCAATTTCTGGCCAAGCTAATACCATCTATAGTGATGTATGAGCTCCACATAGCCATTACACTTTAAATGTCATGGTTTTGTAAATTCCCTTCTCGCACATCACTAGGGAGTACCTGTTCCCCTTCCCCCTTCCTCTATTCACTTTTGTGATTTATTCTAGTTTTCATCTCCCCTAAAGTTTGCTTGATTTGACAACAACCTCCAGTGCTCTATTTAAAAAAAATATAATACAGTGCCATAGCTAAATAACACATTAGTGCTCAGAGTTTACATAGCTTTCCTTATGCTTGCCTTATGTGTTTTTTTCTGGCCAAAGACATTAACAGTTTAGGTGCTCAAAAAATGCTGTACCATACTAACAGTTCTTGTACTAATGATTTGCTGAGGCCAGGTCTATCCCTCTCCTTTTGCCCTCGCTTCACTCGGGATCACTCTGCTCCCCTACCCTACCCCCATTTCACACCCATCCCCACTATGCCTACATTTATTTCAAACTAACCACTCATATAACCCCCATTACCCAATCAACCAGGTAAACTAAATTAAAATACAACACTCCTTAATTACTTAACCCTGTCCACTCTACAACACTACAAGTTCATTTGGTCAATTAGACATGAGGTACTCACCTACAGAAGCTCCAGTATCAGCATTCTAAACCAGCTTTCAACAATAACTTTATTTCTATTTCTAACTCCCACTGCAACAAAATATTACCCTTATACACTGTTGCTCTATTAATCTTGACACTAGCAGCACATTTAACCTCTTATCACATCAAGCTAAATAATTCTATCCAATCCCATACTACTCCAATCTCCTCTCCACAAAAAATAAAACACAAAAGGATTATCATATTCCCCTTGATCTTTAACATTTCACCTACCCAACAACCTCCTACACTCTACTGCCACACAACAGTTCCCTCATCCCCCTGAAATATGATAGGTACATAGTCAAAACCCTTAAAACCATGATAAACATAACATCTAAACTAACACTTAGCAGAGATATCCACCCTAACCCTAGCCCAAATACTAACCTACAAAGAATACCTCTCCAACCCACCAACAAATCCCAAACTATACTAAACCTCCCTTGGAAATCAGCTGATCTCTTATTATTAAATATCTATACAAGAAATATTGCTATCAAAATCTAAGAACTACACACCATTCTCTGTATATTTACCAGATATTATTCTAATTACTGAAACATAGCTAAAACCTGATATAAGCAATAATTAAATTCTTGCTCCTTGATATAATATTCTACAACAAGACAGAAAGGGCAAAAGCGGAGGAGAAAGGGCCATTTTATTTAAAAATGACCTTTACCAATGCAGAAGTGATTTTTTTATGAAACTAAAGATTAATTCTAAAAAAATCTAAATATAATAGGAATCTATGTACCCCCCCCCCAGAATAACCTTCCCAGATTAGAAGCAATACTGTACTAGTCCTCACAGGCATTGCCCAAGGAAACAATAATCATGGATGACTTCAGAATTGATTGGTCCACCTGTAACTCCAAGAACCCCACTAACCACATCAACCTCCATGGCTTCACCCAAATTATTCAAGTTCCCACTAGGATTGACAAATCATCTAAACAGGCACTCCATGCTTGATTGGATATTAACTAATAGACCTGCTCTATCCTTTCACTTTCCCTGCCTCCCAGATAGCCTCATGGATCATCTCCCAACCTATTTACTCAAACATTGAATTAACACATCAAAACACACTACTTGCCATCTTACAAGAAATAAAAAAAAAAAGTTTAACCCCCAAGACTTCACATCCACCCTCAAACTTTGTAATTGGATACTACTTAAACATCTCCCCCTGGAGGATGCTGTAAAATATTTTAATTCTACCTTCCTAAGCATTTTGAATGCACTAGCTCCTCCAAGAATTATAAAATTAAAATCTAACTTTGCCCCATTGCCTACCAAAGAACCCATGGCACTGCTGAAAAGGAGAGACAAGGCTAGGGATCATTGGCACAATACTAAATCTCAAGCATCCAAACAGGCATACCAAGATCTCAGAAATAAGGCAAAGAGACTAATTAAACTGAACAAGATAAACTGCTACTATAATATCCAAATTAAACACCAGAAACAACAGCAAAAGTTTTGGCCATCCATTAATAACATCCTTCTACCAGATAACCCTCCCCCTCTACTACAAACAATCCAGATAGTTTAGCTACTCAATTTAATAAACATTTCACTGAGACAGTTCTAGCTCTCTCCAACAAGTATGGCTCCATCCTAACTCCCATTCCTCCTATATCAAGTAATAACAGCAACACCTTTTCCTTACAACCTGTCTTTACTGACATGATGAAAAAAACTGCTAAAAAGACTGAAGCCCACAACCCTAGCAGTTGATAACCTGCCAGCTGAATATCTAAGATTTGCTACCAATGCCATCTCCTTCCCTGTATCCATCCTTATTAACTAATCCATCTTTGAACACCAGTTCCCAGCTATTTCGAAAATTTCACATATCATTGCACAACATAAAGGAAGCAATTCAACAAAATTGTCCAACTATCATCCAATTGCTATCCTGTCACCTTTTCTATGATTCTTGAGAGATACAGTCACACACAAATTATGGACTTTCTACTTACTAACAAACTTCTATCCAATACTCAACATGGATTTCATCCATTCCGCAGTACTACCTCTACTCTAATGACTTTCACTGATACAAGTTAATCACCACAGATATAATGGTAAATTTGGATCCTCTATTTTTCTGACTTAGCAAAAGCCTTTGCTATGGCATCTCATAATAAACTTACAAATGTACTCTCTGAACTGAATCTAAGCCAGTCTACTCTTACTTGGCTCCAAGACTACCTTACTGGCTGCCAGCCCACAATGCAATGGCAACAAAACCTTTCTCCTCTTCTACCTGTCACCCTAGGAGTTTCTTAAGGATCTATGCTTGGTCGCCTACTTTTCACTCTATTTACTAATAATTTCCACACCTAAACCCCGCATGCTTCTCTGGTTCAGTACGCAGATGATTCCACACTGATATGTGCTGCTCCTTCATTTCAGTTAATAACACAACAGTCTTTCTTGGCAGTAGAAGCATGGCTAACTAATTCCCAACTTATTCTGAACCCTAATAAAACCAAGCACATGCTTTTCCAACCCACTAGGACTAGTGCCCCCCCATTCAATATCATGTCTACAAATAAAACCATCATTTCACCTGTAGCCCAAACTAAGCTTTTGCGTATAGTGACTGATAACTACAAGAAATCTGATAGCCATATTGCCCAGACCATAAAGAAAGTGCACAAAAAATTTGGTACATTATACTAAAATAAGCAGTATCCTACTAACAACATGAAAGCCACTATTGTAAGAATTCATCTTATCTCAACTGTCCTCTATGCCTCACCAGTTCTCACAAACCTTAGGAAATCAAACTTTGCAAAATTAGACTCTTGTTATAATAAAATCATTAAATTTGCCACAGACTCTTCCTTTAGGTCACACCACTCAGACAACTTAACTGGTTAGAACTTCCTCAACTGCTACTTTATAACCAAATTCCCATAGCCCAGAAATCTCTACAACAACCTAAGAAAACCCCAGCCCTTCAAAACCTACTACATCCCTACTCCAGTAATCGAATCTTGTGCTCTAGTAATAAATCTCTGATAGACATTACCAAAGGCCAACAATGCTGCAGGAGGCTCCCTCTTCTCAAACTGCATAGCTAAAATCTGGAACACATCGCCTATAGATATAATATCTTCTTACAACTTATCTCATTTTAACAAACACTTAAATCTCACTTATCTAAAACAAATCTGTGGTCCTGCACTAGTCCAGGATAGGTGTGTTTTCTGTTTATCCCTTTATTTCCCTCCTCATACTCCTTCCTAACATTTTATCCTTTCCGATCAGTTCTCCTAATCCCTTCCTAACATTTGTTTTCATCAACTAAATCCTTAGCTGATGTTAAATTGACACCTTTCATCTCTCAAAATTCCTAACAGCTCTATCACCACTGAAAAACCAAGGCTAAGGACTCAATGTTCATTTCTCAAAGACCATTAAAATGAGTTTCATTTCTACTCAGATTGCCAGTATAAAACTGCTAGGTCTAAAGCTACAAATCCTAACAGAATAAAGTAACTTTCCCTTTATTTCCTAGAAGTATCAGTCCTCCATCTAATGTGCAGGAGACGGGGATCATTTACTGAACACTATCCTACTTTCATCTGTCAGCATAATTCTTACTCTTAGACTCAGAAAAGAAAGAATAATGCACAAACACCTTTCCATGTGATACTAAGATGTTCATCTCTCAGGCCTCTATTAAAAAGATCTTTACAACAATCATAGTAAACTTGTGTTTTAAGTTCTGTTGAAAAGATACAAGCTTTTGTAAGGCATGTATGCAACCATACTGAGACTCTTATTTATATCATTATAAATGCTATCTATTGAGATTTTTGTCTATTAATATGTTATTCTCATTTTTGTTTTTGACTCTGTATATATGCGTATTACTCTACGTTTTCTATGTAATTGTGTACATTACTCTGTATTATATTTGTTGACTGCATATGTAAATGTGCATTCTCTGTGTTAATTGTGGAGTTTTTCCTCACTGGGCTTCCATGGAAAAAGGATTTTTGTCCAGTCAGACCTTCCTGGTAAACAAATGTAAAATAAAATAAATATATAAATAAATAAGTTGGTCTTATTTCCTGATCTTTTTGGTCATGAACAAACAGAATCTCATTTGGCTATGGAGATCTGCACAGCAAAATATATATCCAAATGTCTTACTAAAATTTGGAAAGAAAATTGTCAACTTAATTGATTGTTCAAATTAGACTCAGAGGCCTCCTTAGGCAAGAAAGAGGGATTTGTCAACAAAGTAACCCTGTCGTTGTGGAAAATAAGGTAAGACAGAATGCAGGATAATGCTTGATATTCTGAAACTCTTCTAGCTGAAGAAATTGCAACTAAGAAGAGAGTTTTCCATGAAAGAAACTTTAAGTCGACAGTGGCAGCTGGTTCAATAAGGGCCCTAGTCAAGCCTTGGAGTAGAATGGGCAGATCTCATGGGGGAATGAAGTCCTTACCAGAGCTCTAAGTAAAAAAGTACCCTTCAAAATGCATTGGACAATCCTAGAGAAGTGACGGGCAAATGACCATGACCAACATGGAAATTTATGATGGCCGCTACATGGAACTTGATATATGAGTAGCAAGACCCAGACTGAACAAGATCAGCTAGAAAATATAATATTGCATGTAAAGGGACAGGAAGCGATCCAGTCCCTTAAAATGGTCCAAATGGAGAATCTTCTCCATTTGGTACAATATATATTTCTTGAAGAGTGCATCTGCAAAGAGGAAAGCATAAATACAAATTTTTTTCATTTTTTTTTACATCTCTGGTTATCATTAGAATTGGAGGAATCCAGTGGTCAACCTGACGGATTTCAGTTTTGGATGAGGTTGATGCCAAGGATAGGATATTAAATTTGGAATGGGGTCCAAAATCAAAAGAGAATGTAAGACATAAGGTCAAAGCAAGGAGAAACCAAACTTTTATGTGCCAGAATGGGCGGGGGGGGGGGGTATAAGGATTATGGTCACTTTGCATGAGCTGCTTTCTGCTGAAACTTGATTGCAATGGAATTAGTTTGGTGGGGGTTAAGCATATAGGACAATGTGGTGGCCAAGCATGCAAAAGAAAATCCCCCAGTGGCTGTCCTTTGGGAGGAATCAGGGCAAAAAAAGTTGCTGCATTTGGTGTTGAAGGGAGTCACACAGAGTTTGCAGCAAGGCTGTTCCCCGTGGCTGAAATTCGACTAGCCACTAATGGATTGAGAGATCACTCATGAGGTACTAAAATGCTCTTGCTCTCCTAGAATGCTGGATCTTCACAGTATATGCAAGGCTATCAGAAAGCATTGCAAGGGAATCACCCACTGCCACACCTCTGCAGCCTTTCAATACAGGGATAAGATCAGGTTCCCCCTTGTTTGTTTAGGTACCAAACCACTGCTATGCTGTCATTCTAGATAGTGATCACACCTTTGCTGAGGCAGTTTTGAAAGACCTGTAATTCTATGAGAACTGCTCTCATCTCCAAAGCATTAATGTGAAGGTGCATGTCTGACTGAGACCAGAAACCTTGAGCTGTCTTCTCCCTGAGATACTCCACCCCCACCCCCCAAGGGAATCATTTGTAGTAACCATGGCCATGGGTTGAAAAAAAGCAAATGAAGAACCTACAATGACCTGATCTGACATCAGCCTGAAAGATATGTCAGTCAAGTGAACTAGAAAATTCACCAGATGAGTTATAGTTGACCATTGGACTAATGAAGTCCACCAAAGAGCTCTCATGAAGAACCTGGCTAAAAAGACAAGAAAGAATGCAGCAGCCATTAGTTCTAGAAGAAAAAGGACCAAGGAAGCAGGTGGCCTCTGAAGTAACAAGACTTGATTGGCTTGAAGACATATGGGGATCAGTCTTGAGGGAGAAAGCCTGGTTATCTGCTTGATGTTGTCCAGATGACATCTGATAAACCCCAGAACTTAAACAGGTTTGAGGTGAGATTTTGAAAAATTGGCATGATGACTATTGTCAGGCACAAATGAAGCAGGGAGTCTCTGCCTGTGAAGTCACCATGCGGACCAGACATCCTGATGCAGGAAAACCCAGAATCTCTGTAGCTTAAGGCCAGCTACTACCACTGGCATGTATTTGGAAACACTAGAGACCTGTGGTGAGTCCAAACAGCAGTGCTTGGAATTGATAGTGACCAGCTCCCATCCTGAAGTTCCAACACCTCATGGAATGAGGTATCACATGAATACCTTTATGTGATAGTAGGTATCTTTGAGGTTGACTGAGTGCATCTATTCTTCCTTCCTCAAAGATAGAAAAGGCTGCTCCATTACTGGGTCTATATTAATTCATCGAAATATTGTATCATCGGATGGCATTTCACTGGAAATGCCATTTATCAAACTCGTCTCGGCTAATTATATATACCAACTGTGACATCAAACTACAGTGGGGAAAGGGCAAATTTCCTAATCCCTACCACAATGGGATCACAGTCAGAACATTCCAATGAATGGCATGTTCGATAAAATGTTGTTCGAAATGCCGTTCGATGAACTGATCCTTTGATGAATTAATAGGGACGCCCATTACCATCTGGAATTTGGTTTGTTTTACATAAAGGTTTAATTTGCTGAAGTCCAAAATGGATTTGATGTCCTTCATTTTCTTTGCCATGAAAAAGAATCTTGAATAGACTCCAAATACTCTCTGGGTTAGTGGGACCTCTTAGTTGATTCATTTCATGAGAAGCTTTTGAATTTCTGCTTTTGCTTCCCTTCACTGATGAGATGGAATGGGATATTTTTCTCAAATTTGTGGTAAAATGAAAGGGAACAATGTAGACTTTGAAAATTACTCTCAACACCCAGGCATCTGATGTGACGGCCAACAAAGCAGATAACTAAGCTCCCCCCAACTGTCTCCAGAGTGCAGCAATTGGGAAAATTTTCAGGAACATTGGAAAGTCTTGCCAGAAAAAAAAGACTTCTGAAGCCCTGATTTTTGTGGATCACCACTGCCGCTAGACTGAATTTCAACGAAGTTTCCCACTCCCTCAAGGGAGGGTGTACCTTCACTTGATCCATCCTGGGAAAACTCTTGTGACTTGTGGAAGAACACTTAAGAGCATCCAGGACTGATGGTAAACTGCAAATCCAATGCCTGTTCCATGTATTGTACTGTAATGTACCTTCCTCTGCATTTAATATCAGTAGCATGGAAATGTTAAATATACTTTACACGGTGGCAGAGTGAGTCTTCGAGGTCTTACAAGATTCAACAGATGGTTGTGATAACACTAACGTAGACACTTCAGAGATTAATTCATTCTGAATTGTAGTCACTTGTGCCTTGTAGTTCAGTGCATGGACAGAAAATGTAGTTGAAGTATATGTGCACTATCCAAATCAGTCCAATGCACGTGTCTCTCTTTCTGGGGGATGAACAGATGCACTCTCTTCAGGGATCATTTTCTTCATGGTTGCAGCTATGACAACGACATTGAGAAGAGGACTTTTGCTGCAAAAGGACCTATCCTTAAAGGGGAGTACCAAAACCTTGTCAGGCTTGCAAACTATAGGCTCTGCCACATCAGGATCTCTCTATGCCCTCCAGGACACAAGGTCAACAGGTGCATCAGAAGAGGTACCACCCAAGAAGTGGATGGGTCCACACCAAAGGCTTTAAGAAAAACTGACTCCTCAGTTGAAGAAGCATCAGTGGTCCATCCTTTTCATTCTCTCATCAGTTCCAGAAGACCACTGAACAAGACATAATCACATGGGGATTAAGAGACCCTTTCCCTTCAAAGAGGTCAGAATCCTCATTCAGGGATTCTTCAAGGAATATAAGTGCTTCATCTTGCACTGGATCTTCTTGTGCACCTCCCAGGGAGGAGATGGCAGTAGGGTCATGGCAGGAAATGGTGAACCCTACATCTAGAATTGCTGAAAACCTATTGGTGCGGGCTGTTGTGTGGTAATCTCATGTGAAACTGAGTTTTTAGAAGGATGGGAGGATCAGAATGGATCTGATACAAGAAAGAAGTTCCCATCTCTCATTGAGAAAAATAATTCCACTATGTCAAATGCCAAATCTAAAGCTGGCTGACTGGGAAAATAGCCTTCTTGATCTGTAGACTTCAGAAAAACACTGGCTGCAGTCACTGATCCAGCAAGGTCTAGAATCAAGACTGCAGTCAAGCTGTCCAGAGCTGAAGCTTCCATGGAGAGGGGAGGTTCCAATAACCTGAGAGTTAACCATACTATGGTCCCTCAACTAATGCTTCAGGATACATATGACTCTGACACCGGAGTCAAATATATCAATGCAGGGGTCAGTGCTGAGGACAGCCAAGCTGTCGGTACTGATTAAAGGATGATACAGGTCAGTGTTGGAGCTATAGTTATTGGTGATGAAGGGCAGACCAGAGAAAAAGCAACAACTATCAGACCAAACAGACCAATCACCCTACCCTTAGGGCTGATGATGACAGAATGATTGCCAGGTCAATCCAGACCTTCAGGAAGGTTCTCAAGTCTGTTTCCTTGATGCTCTTGGTGGACCTCACAGACCTCAAGGAAGCCATAAAAGATCGCTTAACCAGGCTGATGCAAAGGCTGAGAATCTCTTGGGTCTGGATAGAAGAAGCTTGGACTCAATGAGAGGAAGGCTCCAGTTGTAGTGTAATGGCAATAAAGAGGAAATGGTGCTGATCAGATTCCACATCTGCCAACAAAAACAAACTTTAAGCATCCAGTAGTGGTGATCTAATCCATTCCAAAGTTAGTCTCAGCACAGACAGAGATCAATACCAAGGGTTACCAATTATGGATACAAAGTAGAAGCCAAAGGACTTGGGGTTTTCAGTGTCATCTCACCATCAAGAAAGGACAAAATAGGTCATTTCCTGATCTGTCTTTCCTTTTCCTTATTTCTTTCCTTTTGTTTTTCTTTCTTTTTTAGTCTTTTCAGAGGGAAAAGAAGTAGAAACCAGGGAATGCACAGCAGAAGTCATGCAGCACATCCCCTTTATTGCCTGTTTCACCCTATAGTCAGCCAGAACTGTGGCTCTGAAAACTGCACCACAGGCTTGGCAATCTATGTCTAAGTGTGTCACTACTAAGTAGTATATACAGTGGTATGTACTCTTGAAGGGACACATTTTGCCTACACTTCATACACTTTCTGAAGTGTGAAGTCTTATCCCTAATCCACTGCCAAAAAAGTCCACAACTGCGGGAATAAAGGCCCACAAACAACACACAGAAGGAAACAAATAAAGAGCAACTAACCAATAAAATGACACAACATTGCCAGAAAAATACTATTATTTTTATATATAGACATATCTATATGCATCTATCTATATATCTATACAGATAGATATATAAATATGTAGTTATAATATAAATATATATATATATATATATATATATATATATATATATATACATAAATATATATATATATATATATATATATATATATATATATATATATATATGTAGGCAGATAGACATAGACATATAGATATATATGGTTACAGGTCAGAATTGTGGATGTTTATATGAGTGTTTTTTCTGACCTGTAAAGAATAGCGAACACTCATAGAAGTGAATGTTCTTCTCTATGGGTTTTTTTGCAAGCAGCCTTTTCTATGAGATTGCAGTGCAGTGGCTAAGGGAATTTGCCCTTACCCTTCTGTTGCTTGATCTTTGATTTACTGTAAATATATATATATATATATATATATATATATATATATATATATATATATACATATATGGGTCTACTTCAGAATGTCGACCATTCAGAATGCCAACTTTCATATGGCTGACACCATATGATCGATATTCTGAAAGGCTGACATCCTGAAATAGCACCATTTACCTACCTGTAAACACAGTAAAACTGTGTTATGCAGTGGGGCAAGACCCCCTGCACCCCCCACATCCCCTGCTACTTAAATATTCTCACTCCGAGATCGCACTACAGTGCAGGAAAGGGATCTCCGTTATCATTTGTCGGCCTTTCAAAAGTTCGCTCATATGGTGTCGGCCATATGAGTTTCGAACATTTGAAAGTTCGAACAAATGAAGGGCTTATATATATATATATATATATATATATATATATATATATATATATATATATATATATATATATACTGTATATATGAAGAACTAACAGACAGCAAAACAGATAAGTGCTCACCAAAAGCAAGGAAAGCAAACAAGCAAACTAACCTGCACTCTGTTGCCAGAAAATGACAAGTCACACATACACTCATACAAATTATTCAGGCAACAAATTAGGTAATAACAAAGAAGTAAACACATTGTAAAACTCAGAAACAGAAAAGCTAGCACTAAACTATGAGGAGAGCCTAGAGGAGGTAAACTGTTAAGACTAACAAAAGAAAACGAAAGCAACTGCACTTAGCTGAAATGAGCTTTGTGGAACTGTCTGACCCAGAATAGTAGTAAATGAGATATGAGGAGATTTAGGTATGCAGAGCATTATGGGAAAGGTGGTGGATCTTCAGTGCTGAAAATGCTGATATGCTGGCCACAGTTCTATTAAATTTCAGATAACCTATAGTTTGAGGTGGATGGAAAAGACAACATCTGATCATTTTCTTTTATGTTAATGTGTTTTACGTTTATATGTTTTGGACTGGATTTTCTTTTTTTTTTCCATAATAAATCTTTATTGTTATATTATTTTCAAACACAAATAAGAACAAAAATAACATATATTCACAAATCAAGCATTAACTAATATCACTAATAACCACACTCTATATACAATATTTATAAGAATGCTTCCATGTAATACAGTTAGCATAAGAATAAATGCAAGTAATAGACAGTTGATTACTAAATTCTCTCCACACATATAAATAATTATTAATATTTCCAAGTTGAAAATACTATGCTAGTATAATATTAAAAATCTGTTCCCAAATTTTTGGATTATTAACATTTTTATTTTGTGGGTTTAATAGTAATTTATGAGCCAATATATGTTTTGTCGCTAGAACTCTAAAGTTCTGCCATGAAGTTTTAAATGGGTCTAACCAATTTGAAGCTATATAAAGCTTCATTAATAGAAAAATATTAATATATATAATAATTTGTGATTTAGGGATCTCTCTCGGTGGAATATGCAGAATCATAAATTTCCATGATAACGTTGTACTCTGATAACCCACCTTTTGAAGTTGGATCTTAAGGGAATTCCAAAGTTAGAAAATACATTTACAACTCCAGAACATATGAAGAAGATCAGCTTGTTGATTCTTACAGTATGGACAAGTTGGTGAATTTTTGGGATTATATTTATGCAGGGTAAGACGTATATAATATGCATTGTTCCAAATCATCAACTGGGTATATATTAATTTTTGAAGAGAAGTAGATTTGATGGTCAAGTCAATTGCTTTTAACATATTACTTCTATCTGTCAGTAAGATTTTCTCTTCCCAGTAGTTTGATAACAAAATTTTATCATGAAATTGAAATTCTTTAATTAATTGATTTGCTGTCGTGATATATTTAAGATCCTGTTGGAGAGCTTGCCACAACAAAGAGCATCTATTAATAGCCTCTTCTTCCGGTTTAAAACTTTTAAAATAGCTTATAGTGAGTTCTCTAATTTGCCTCAGAATAACCAGATAATTTTTAGGTAAGTTAAGTTCTTGTCTTATTTGGTTGGCCGAACTGTCAAGATGTTTATATATATCAATCAAAGTTAAGATTAACTATCAATGGAAACTTGTTGAGATCAATTAGTTGATTATTCAATTTTAAATTAGGATTCTTATGAAAGGGTTGAAAAAACATCATATGTTGAACCAAATCTAATAAATGAAATAAATTATGTAAAGAGAGTATGTTCGTTTTGATGTGTTCAATAATCCCATAGAATTTCAATGTATCCTTACCTAAAAAGTATTGCTTTAGGATTGATATTTAACTTTAGAATATATTTATAATTCAGAACTACCCAAGGTGGTGTCCACTTAGTATTATTTATATCATAATTGGCAATTCTTAAAATTCTATTAGAATTTACAATTAAATAATACATTTCAAAATTAGGTAATTCCAGTCCTCCTCTATTTTTGGGGTCATTAATTTATCATAAGATATCCTGGTTTTCTTTGGTTCCCAAATGAATTTAGCCAATTCTTTATGAATCCGTTTAAAAAACGACTTTGAAAGTAATAAATTGGCTGACCTAAAAATATACAGTAATCGTGGTAATATGTTCATTTTGATAATTGAAACTTTTGCTAATATTAGCAGTCGTAAATTTTTCCATCTCCCAAAATCAGAAATTATTTGTTCCCAGATTGCTTTAATATTATTATTATAAAAGTCTTTCTTATCAGTAGAGAACTCAATACCTAGATATTTAATATTTTCTTTAAATGATACCTGTCCCACTAAGGGCAATAATGAAAAGGGTTTAGGTGTCTTTAAAGGGAAGATATTCTTTTTTTTCAAGTTAATTTTATAATTAGACACTTTTGAGAACTCATTAACAGCCTTCAATAATTTTTCAGTATCTGATAATGGAGTTGCACAATAAATGCTAAGATCGTCAGCAAAAGCTGCCATTAATATTTTAGTTCCATAAATTATTGGGACATTATGATAAACATTTTTTTTAATATATAAAAACAATGGTTCAAGATAGATATTAAATAATAAAGGGGACAAAGGGCAACCCTGGCGTGTTCCAGTCTTAATCTGTATTCTTTTAGAGAAGTTTTTATTAATATACAATGTAGTATAGGGATTACTATATAATATTTGTAACATTTGGACAAACTCATGTGATATATTAAAATACGGTAAAGGATCAAATAAGAAATTTGTATCAACCCTATCAAAGGCTTTCTGGGCATCAATTATAAGGGCATAACTATTTAAATTATTTTGCTTTGCATGCTCTAACATAGTATGTAGTGTGAGTGTATTATCACTGGTTTGTCTATCTGCCATAAAACCAGTCTGTTCTTTAGAAATGATATGAGTCATGATTCTCTTCAGTCTAGATGCTATAATAGAGGTTAGAATTTTCATGTCTACATTTATTAATGATATCGGTCTATAATTATCCAGATTTTGAGGATCTGAATTGGCTTTATGTATAAAAATAGTTTTTGAGGCGTTAAGGTGTGGATCATTAATTTTATTCCTAATTATGTAGTTAAACACAACTGAAAGTATCTTACCGAAAATATCTGCAAATTTTTTATAAAATTCCACTGTCAAGCCATCAGGACCTGGTGATTTATGTGATTTCATATGCTGAATTACATATACTATTTCTTCTTCAGATATCGTTTTAACCAAGTCATTTTGAATGTCCTCTCCTATTGTTGGAAACTTAATTGACTGTAGAAATTGTTCATAATTCCTGTTAGGGGTCATATCATTTTGTCCAGCATACATATTAGTATATATTTTCTCAAAAATATTAAGAATCTCCTCAGTTTTAGAATATATGCTATTATTAAATTGTATTTCCGGAATCTGCACAATTAGTTTTGTTTGATTAATGATCCTAGCTAATGCTCTCGATGGTGTTTGAACATGACTGGCATACCTCACTAACGTCTTGTACTCTTGAAATGTTAATTTACTATTCTGAAGTAAAAAGAGATCCTTTTGACATTTAATCAGTTCCTTCTCTGTTTGCTCATTAAAATCTCTAATCAGTTCTTGATCAAGTAATTTAATTTTTATTTCTAAAGTTTGAATATCTTTGTTTAATATATTTTTTATAATAAGATGCGTTTTGCAAAAGTGTCCCTCTTATTTGAGCTTTAACTGTTGCCCATTCAATATCTGGGGCAAATTGTTGTTTCCCTAAACCAATCAATAAGTCTTTCAGGTACTTTGTAATTTCCAGTATTATATCCTCCTTATTCAATAGATTTGGATTAAGAGACCAATTATAACCTCTTTGTCTCAAAGTATCTTTTCCCCCCTTAGTAAAACTCAACGAAATTTTAGAATGGTCTGATATATAACGGGCATGTACCATAACTGTAGGTTCTAGATTGATCAATACTCTTGAAATCAGGAAGAAATCAATTCTGGACCACATTTTATGACATGGGGAATAAAAGGTAAAATTGCTTGTACTATTATCGTTATTCAGATAGTGAAATGGATCATATAATTAAAAGTCTTCTTTAAGATCATTCAGTGCTAATAGAGCATGCTTGTTAAATGCTCTTTGTGGACAAGATCTATCCAACTTCGGATTCTGGTAGGTATTCCAATCACCTCCAACAATTACATAATATCTATCAAATTGTGCTAAAATTGAATATAGTGATGCTATAAATAGTTGTTGGTCATTACAGGGAGCATATATATTTATAAGTAAAATAGGTTTATCAAATAAGGTAGACGAAAAAATAACATAGCACCACCGTCCATTTTTATCTGTATTAGAATCTAATATCTTTTCCTTGTATTGAGCTTTAATAATTATGGCTACCCCAGCACTATTTGACTTACCTTCAGATACTACTACTTCTCTAATCCATTTCTTTTTTTTTAACATCACCCCATTGATCATTCATTAAATGCGTTTCTTGGAGTAGAATAAACCACGCCTTAGCCTGCAACAATACATGTAACACCAGTTTCCTCTTCTTCAATTTCTGGAGCCCTTTAACGTTCCATGAATCTACTTCCCACATTTCAAAGATTCACTGTAAGATGAAGGTTTTGGAGAGAGAGCATGGAAAAAACAAAAAACAGTAAATTCAAAACCATACATAATCTTGAAGCAATCCTTATATCCCGTCCTCAACCAGTGCATACCCATTCTAACCCCGGAGCAGGAGATGAATAGGTCCTGTATAATATAAAATGACAAAGGGTTTAAAAGAAACAACAGATATAAAAACACCACAATGTAAAATTTCACACATGTATCACAATTAAGACCTATAAAACCTAACTTCACTACGACAAAGCCTAAACTAAACATTCCCTAACAAACACTGCCATAAACTACATCTCTTTGGTTAATTACTATTTAAACAAATCAAATTAAAAATGCAACAGTAGTACATGTAAAAAGAATAAAGTAAAAAAATAATGCATTTTCAGTAGGTTATAATAATGCACTTTCACTATAATAATGCACTTTCAGTTGGATTAGCTATCTACATAAACCACATGCATTAAAAGAGAGAAGAGAAAGAAAAAAATACATACTAATATATAACCCTATATTAAAGCAAATAGACAGCAAATTTATTAATATCCTTTGTTATACATTCACCTTATACTAGTTTCATAATAAAGCAAGCTTCTAACTAAATAAAATAATGAAAATAACACAAAACATTAAAAACTATGCTGACAGGTTAAATAAACATTGCTAAATCCCTGCACCCTCTCTAAATAATATAACTACAAAATGTTGACTGAAAGTTAATAAATGAAGTCCCTAACAAGTTCCTATGTGCTTAAATTACTATAGAACAGTGTTATTTAATGTTAAATAAGCAAGAGAGTGTTTAAAACAGTTCTCTTCGGTTTTCCAAACCAGGAAGTCCTGTAAAATGCCCATGACGGGGGACCACTTTTGCAGACGGACTCCCGGAAGTGCCACAACAAAATCTACACCCTCAACAGCATTTTAAGCACTTCCTGTCTTCCTCCTCATTGAAAACAGTTTGTAGAAGCCATAAAATGTCAGGAAACAAGTGCAGGAGATCAAGATAAGGAAAAGCAAACAGTTTTCTTGCTCAGGAATAGGCCTAAGCTTCACAAATGCAAACAAAAGATTACCCAGTCCTCGAAGCACAGTAAACATAGCAGCATGCCAGTCACAGCAAAAGTTCAATTCAAGTCTCTGATGCAGGTAAAGCCTTGAAAATTTTAAGAAACAGATTTCTTGCCTCATTTTTGGTGGAAACAGAATGTTTAGCCCCATCCACTGTGAATATAAGCATATTAGGGTATTTCATTTGAAACTTCATTTGTTTGTCAATAAGAAATTTGCAGTAAGGAGACAGAGACTGTCTAGCCTGTCTGATCTGTATAGGTAGATCCTGTGTCAGAGGTATTTTATTGTTTTTCTACATAATATAGCCTCCACCTTGTTTTGCAGTAATAAGTATTCTATTTACATCTTGATAATTAAGCAGTTTAACATACACAAGTCTAGGAAAATTAGATGCTTGTACCTCTCTCAAAGCTCTGTGTGCTCTTTCCACGATGATTTGTTTAACAGTATCAGAATAATTTAAAAGCATTGCAAATATTTGTAGTATGGATGGAATCAGTTCATTATACTGAATGGATTCAGGAATCCCTCTGACAATGATATTGTTTCTCCTGGATCTTGCTTCTAGGTCTGTAAGCTTACTTTGTATAGCCTGTATATTCACATCATGCAGATTAGTTTTTTTCCAGTAAAACTAATTTGTCCTCAGTATCAGAAATTCGAGCCTCCGTCTTATCCATTCTTTCCAGCAACTGAGTACATGAAATTCCAAATGATTGTATTTGACAAGTCAGTTCTTTTAAAGCTTCTTGTATAGGCAGAAGTGCAGTTTTGATATCCTCCATATTTAAAGCTTGATCAGCTTTAGTTTTAGTCCCTAGTTTCTGTTGTTCCTGTGCTTTAGTAATTTTTTTTCGTTCAGTAGTCACATCTTTTTCTGGTGATTGCAATTCCGATAATTTTGTTTTAGTCGTAGTTATATCCATGCTTTTGTCTTCTTTTGACATCTTATTGGAACATAAAAAGTTGCAATATAAAAAGCACACGGTTCCTTTGTGTATTCCTCTCTGTAGAGCTAGCTAATCTGTTGTAATCCAATGAAATATATTCCTTTTTTCCGTTTTTTTTTTCTCAATCCAGGATAAATAAGTGTAGTTAGAGTAAGTTTATCGAAGTTTTGATGTTGAAAACTTTGTTGTATCCCCTCAGGGTTTTGATTTCCTCAGGTTAAATGGAGAGCTGCAGTTCAGCAGTGTTCACAGAATGGCAGCCATCTTTGAATCCACTGGACTGGATTTTCTGTTTCAAAAACTTGTTGTATATTACTGTGCCGGACAAGGAGGGGAAAATGGGAGATCTGGATTCTGAGAAATATGGTGTCACCACCACACAATCTCCCTTTTTACAAATCCTAAAATTGGGATTTGCAAAGTCGGTGTAGATTCTGGGACCATACATATTTCAGATACCACTGTATCTTTCTCATGTGGAGTCTTGCAAGAGGTATCATGAGACTCATGGATGCCATGAGACCCATAATCATGAATAATTCCCTTACTGAGACAGAAGTTGGAGTAAAAAACCTCATAAAAAGATGTGAATACAGATCCAGTTTTTCCTGTGGAAGAAAAACTCTTTGTACTGAGGTGTCCTGCAGTGAACCCAGAAAAACAATTCTGTGAGGAGTCATAAAAGACTTCTGAATGTTCTCTTGGAATCCCAGCCTATGTAGGAGAACCCTTACCCAGAAGAGGGATTACTGACACTTTGAAAAAGCCAATGAAAAGTTAAGCAAGTTATTTATATAAGGAAAAATGTGGATACCCTGCTGCTAGACACTTTTTGAAGACTCTTAGAGAAGCGGATAGCCCAAGGCTTAAGGCAGATAATATGATCCAGCACACAAAACATTAAGAAATGCCTGAAATCTGGATGAATATGAATGTGATTCTATGCATTTTTTGATCTAGAGTTGCTATACTTAATGAGGAATAAGGGGTAATAAGTTGTGAAGTAACAGTGTTATGAATTTGGGCAATATCACAAACCAGAATTATTCTCCAAGAATTTTTTTCTTTGGCACCACAAACATCCTAGAATAAAATCCATCTCCTAACAGAGGAGGAATAAATTACAGTTGTGTAAGTAAAGTTACCAGTAAAGTTACCAGTAGATGGTTATCACTACTTCATTATCCTTAGCTACATGGGTTATATCTTGCCAAGGATATAACAGCCATCCAGCTTCTAAAAACTTCAGAACACCTTCCATGAGCTCAAATTGTTTGCTTGAGTTGCCTAAAATAACAGGTTTGAATGTCAATCCCTTCAAAGTTTTCATGCTTACTGAAAGAGGGAAGCTGACCCCTACAAGGACATAGCTAGTAGTTAAAATCTATACGTATATAGGGGTTTCCGTCAGAATCTCAGAATTCTAAAACTTCAAATTTCATATGATCGAGACCATATCATCAAAGTTTTAGAACTTCAAAATTCTGAACAGAGATCTGCATACAGTGCAGAATGGGAGATTTCCCTTTTCCTCGCTGTAGTCCAATCTCGGATTTAGTATATTTAAGTAGTGAGGGTGTGGGGGGTGAAGGAGGGCTTGCCCCCCCCCACAGAAACATTGAGAAAGTTGTTTTATTTATGTTGGATTTATTTCGGAATGTCGAGATTCTGAAACATCAATCATATGGTCTCGATCATATGAAATTCAATGTTTCAGAAATACAAGATTCAGAAGTGAATCCATATATAGACATCCTGGCATAATTAAAAACAAAGGGGGACTGGAGGGTGGGAGCACCTACTGCTGCAGTGATCATTTGAATATACAAAACTTATGTTCTCACCATAATGTTAGATTTTTGTTTTCCAATTGTATTGTTCAACGTTTAGGTTGTCAGATTCAATTGGATTTGACCTCAGCATGTTCTACTGGAGTTTTGTATTCCAGAAATCTGACTCCTCCCTAACCCACTATTCCCTCCTTCTATCTGATTTACCTCAGAAAGATTTTGCTGACTATTCTAATTGAGTAAACCAAAATTTATGGAATGGAATAATAGTCTGAAGAATTCCATGCTTAGGGAAGGTGATGTGAAGCAAACAGACATGATCTTAGTCGAGGTCTGTCTGAGTCCCAGACGATGCAAATGGCAGTTTGGAAGGGAGAAGGAGGGAAGGATGTTGAACCAGATGAAAATGAGACAACATGCATCTAACATTATGGCAAGTACATAACTATTGTATCTGATATTGTCTACTTTTGTTCATTTCATTGGTTAGGACAGATTCCCTTGCTGGCTATAAAGGATCTGAGTGGACGCAAGGAAGGACATTCCCAAAAATTGCAAACCCAAAGGATGCACAAGCTCTAGATTGCCCATCCAACCTATAATGAGATATACAGGTGTGAAATATTGTTCTCGTCGTCGCTACATGGATGTCACAAACAGGAACTCTTTTTGCAAATTCTGTATAACTAGCAATTGTTCTTAGTGGAGTGAGCTTAGGTTTTGAATGCAAAGGCAATTCTCAAGTTATTTTAAACAAAGGAAATGCAGTCTGCCAGTCACTTGGAAAGTGTGACTTTTTATACATGTTGTTCTAGAGACAAATACCTGATATGATTTCTAAGATGTTTATCACAACATAAGTAAAATCTGAGCTGTCTGTGAGCATCTACAGTATGAAGCATGTTTTCAACTTTGATTGAGTAGTTTGGGAAAAAACATAGGTGAGTCAATGTATTGATTCAAATTGGTTTCAGATGACACCTTTGGAAGAAAAGAAGAGTTCATTCTTAATGACACCATATCTTTGTGGAATATGAAAAAGGATGGCTTGCATGGGAGTGCTTGTAACTCTGAAACTCATCTAGCAGAGAGCAAGAAGAAAAATGGTCTTCCAAAAAAGAAACTTCAAGTTAGCAGAGGCCACAGGCTCAAAAGGTTTTTGAGTTAATGACTGAAGCAACAATGTGATATCCCATGGAGGGACTGGATCTCAAATGGGCAGTCTCAAATAAAAAGATTCCTTTAAGGAAGGTGTAGATATCCTAAGAGAAGCAATAGATGAGTGATTTTGTTCTGTGGTAAAATAAGAAATGACAGTCATAGCTGAACCCTGTCAAAAAAGTCCAGAAAGAAATTCTAGTATCGACAGAAGGGGGGCTGAAAGAGGATCTAATCCTTTTGAAGACAGCCACATAAAAAATCGTTTCCACTTGCTCTTGTAAGTCTTTTTTGTTGATTCTTTCTGAGAAGATGTCATGTGGACTGCCATTGAATACAGCCTGCTGTCTCTGGCTATCATTAAAATTAGTGAAACCATGTGGTTAATTTTAGGGTCAGAAGATCTGGTAGGGGCATTCTTTAGAGGTGACTCAGTAGATCTAGGATGTGATCCAAAACCCAAAATGGGTGCAGTAAGTGAAACCAAAGCAAGTGGAACCATACCTGCTGGGAATATAACAGGGCAATGAGGATCACCTTGGTCTTATACTTCATGGCCTTTCATATGAATTTTGTCAGAGGAGGAATCAGTGAAAAAG